>NC_012874.2:16921854-16923149 GCF_000003195.3 Sorghum bicolor
GCTTTGTTTCCATTTGAAACCACACAACGTATTCTTTGGATAAAATCGTAGCAAGATGTATCATTAGTTGATAACGAAGTCACGCATACACCCCCGCTCTGGCGGTCTCAGATCCCAAACTATATATATTCCTTTTGTTTAAGGACAAATGTCTATTTAGATAGCGTGGACTTGGATCTCTATCCACGGAAATTCCAAGACAATCTCTGAAAAGGTCTACAATTCTTGCGCATTGTATCTCAACCACCCGATTTTCATCCCACCACCACGAATCACACCATTGTTGCCATTGGAACAGAATATAGCTCCGTTATAATTTTTTCATAGGGTCTTTATGTTTTTTTTTCAATAAATTTCCAATATGATTTTTTACCCCATCTATTTTATATATAAAAAAAACTATTATTTAGTTTAGTTGCAAAGTATGTTTAGCATCGCTAACCCTAACTAGGGAAAATATTATTCATTACTGTAAAGGACATATAATCTGTGTGTTTCCTATAATGTTCTTTACTTAAAAAACCATTGAATAATTGTTGAATAGTCGTAGCCTATATTGATTGATTTTAATGATTGTTAAGTAATGAACATGGACATACGTTCTTCTAGAGCCCCTATATATGCATTTGAATTTTTTTGCTTTTGAAATTAAATTTTCTATAGTTAAATGCCTTTGTTCATAATTAGTTAACTTTTTTTATGCCTTTTTTTTAATAAAATAGTAAATGAAATAGCTTTCATTATAGCTGCTATAGCTCTCTGTAGCTCTTGGAAGAGGTTGTTGTTAAATGTCTTTAGCCTGCTATTAAAACCTTGAAACGGAACAACAGGATATGGCAGATGCTGCTCACCCAAAATACCTGACCCCTCTGCTTGTCCACACTATAAATACCAGGCGTAGGCAACCAGTGCTGCCACACAAACACCAAACTCAACAGAGCTAGCCGGCATGGCTGAACAGAGCTGGTGAAGAAGAAGAAGAAGAGGGCGGCCTCACATGGAGATGGAGAGCCCCCTTTTGCTAGCCAAGAATGACTTGCCTATGCATGCCCTCTGTTGGCAATTCCTCCAGCCATGGAGATTGCACAAGGTGAATTTTTGCGGCATAGATGATGGATGCAATGTGGCTGCATGGGCAGGTCTTCTTGGCTAGCCAGAGTGCTCTCATCCACCATGCCAGGCCTCCCTCTTCAAATTTTCCCTGATTCTTTGCTATGTGCACATGGAATTTGGTGATGCATCTTGAACCCACTCTTTCAATTCTTACATGTATATATTTCTTTGGGAGGAATTCT
>NC_012874.2:16925259-16993975 GCF_000003195.3 Sorghum bicolor
CACTCTTTATCCCAGTTTGGCAAAATGATGAAGAAGAAGGGCTACCACACAAGGAAGAGAAGGGACAACCCCAAGAACAAGGAGTATGTGAGGCTATGCTACAAGTGCAAGAGCCCTAATCATATTGTGGTAGATTGTCCTTACAATAGTAACAATGATGAGCATGAGAAGAAGAACAAGGAGAAGAAAGAAAAGAAAGAGAAGAAGATGGTCTTCAAGAAGAAGAAGGGTGGATCCTATGTTGTGACATGGGATAGCGATGCTTCTTCAGATGATGATTCAAGTGATAATGACAAGGTATCCAAGAAGAAGAAGGTGCTTGCTAGTATTGCTATCAACAACAAGCCATCACTCTTTAGCACTCCTTCATGCTTCATGGCCAAGGGCCACAAGCTACAATATGATAAAAGTGAAAATGAAAATAAACATGATAGTGATAATGAAAATGAATTCACTAATGAACAACTCATGGACATGTTGAAGCAAGCCAATTCACTTATTCATTCTAAGAACAAGAAGTGCAAAGATTTGGTCAAGAAGTTAAAAGCTCTTGAACAATCTTTTGATGAGCTCAATGCTAATCATGAGAGGCTAATGGATGCCCATGAAAAGATTGGCAAGGCTCACACCAAGCTTGAACAAACTCACTCCTTGTTATTAGAAGAGAACAAGGAAAAGGTTGTTGTATCATGTGATGTGGGCACAACATGTGATTTAATTAAATAATCACCCAACCCATCTATTGTTGTTGCCACTAACTCTTCTTGTAGGTCTTCATCCACCACCACCAACTCTGCCTCTACTTCTAGTGTCAGTGTCACTTGTGATGCCTCACTAAAGGTTGAGAATGAGACTCTCAAGAGAGAGGTGGATGAGCTCACTCACACCCTAGGCAAGGCCTATGGTGGTGAGGCCTGCTTTCTAAAGTGCTTGGGTAGCCAAAGGTTTTCTCTTAACAAAGAGGGATTAGGCTACACCCCCAAGAAAGGCAAGGCGGCCTTTGCAACTCACAAACCTAGTTTTGTAAAGAGCAATGGTCGGTATTAAAAGAGATGCAAGTAAGTTGGACATATAGAGCTTAATTGCAATAAGATGAATAAGAACAAGAAAATTGCTAATGCACCTTACATTCCTTTTGATTCTTGTTATGTGCTTACCAAGGGTGAGAAAGGTGTGCATGGTAAGTTTGTTGGTACACCAATTGTGGGTCCAAAGAAGAAGGCCATTTAGGTACCAAAAAGCTTAGTCACTAACCTCTAAATACCCAAACAAGTATGGGTACCTAAGAAACATTGATTTGTTTTGTAGGTAAACTATGGGCGTGTTTGGTTCGTTTCCTAGACAAGCTTGGCTAGCAAAACCAAGATAGGCTAGCTCAAGTCAGCTTTAGGTAATGCAAACAACACATGTTTGGTTTCCTGTACCATCTAAGCCTGGTTACAAATCCATGTGTTTGGTTGCTTGGTTTGCTTTGTATGGAATCACCACTTCATTGAAATGGTAAGTTTACCTGTTTAGACATTTCATCGAACACCTCGGAGCATGTCTACCCTTCTACACCCTGGAGCGCATCTGCCCGCCATGGCCGCGTATCCTCACTTCATCGATGAATGCAAAGTTCATCGTCGATGTGCTCAGAGCCTCTCTACGGTGAAGTCGCTGTACATCATCACCCCCACCGAAGCCGCCCACATCTAGGCCACCATGGCATGCGGCTGGAAGCATGGCATGCAGGAATACCGATGGATGGTAGCATGCTCGCCGCTAAGGCTCCAGATCTACACCATGTTGTTCACCGATGGCCAGGCTCAGGGCGGGTGGGGAGGCAGGGAGGAGGAGCAGGACACCGATGGCCAGGCTTAGGACAGGTGGGGAGGCGGGGAGGAGGAGCAGGCGACTTCTGGCATCCATCCACCATGGCGTGAAGGAGGCACAGAAGATCAATTTGGCGACAGGGAGGGACGATTCGACGGCAGTGGAGCACCATTCGGGCACTGGTGCCCTACCACTGTGCAGGCAGGCCACCACGGTGGAGCTCGCTTGGGGCCTATGGAGGTCGTGTGGAGGGCATCATGCTCATGGTGGTTGGCGGTAAAAGAGGAGCAGGGAAGGAAAGGTGAGCCAACCAGTGGGATGGAGGAGGAGGAGGAGCAGGGCTCACTGGTGGTAGGGTAGAGAGGAGGATGAGAAGTCTCGTCGGTAGGTGGGAGCTCATAGAAGATGAATTGGTGCGAGCGAGGTGAGCGGACCAATGAGAGGGGGTGTGGGAGGCCTGGCCAAGCCTGGCTCGATAGGGACGACCGAATCGAGTGTTCCCAGCAAGCTAGGAAATCTGTACAAGTTGGGCTTATGTAAGCCTGGCTAAGAGGCCGACTAGGAAACCAAACAGGCCCAACATGGAAGCCTGGCTAGGGGGTTATGCAGGGAACCAAATAGACTCTATTAAGTCGGAGGAAGGCATTGGGTACTTGATAGTGAGTGCACACAACACATGACCGATGATGCAAGAATGTTTAATTCAATCAGCACAAGTGATGACAATGGAATTGATAGTATCACCTTTGGTGACAATGGGAAAGGCAAGGTCAAAGGGCTTGGTAAAATTGCTATATCTAATGACTTGAGCATTTCCAATGTGCTATTAGTAGAGAGCTTGAACTTCAACTTGTTATCCATATCCCAAGTTTGTGATCTTGGTTTTAAATGCATATTTGGAGTTGATGATGTAGCGATCATAAGTGTAGATGACTCTATCTTGATATTCAAAGGCTTTACATATGAGAATCTATACTTGGTTGATTTCAATGCTAGTGAAGCTCACTTGTCAACATGCTTGCTCACCAAATCTAGCATTGTAACACCCTAAATTTTGCATCTTTTGAAATAGGGATAAAATGATTTAATTATGTATTTGTTGTCATAAAACATAGAAAAAAATAATATTTTTTTAAAAAAATTATCATAAGGCTTAGCAACAATTGTGTGCATTCATGCTGGTGCATTTGTAATTTTGTGATGAGTAGTTTTGATCAAAAATTCAAAAAAAAAGGTTTTCAAACTGGTTTTAAAGTGGATTTGAAATAGGTTTTAAATTCAAAAGAAAAGGAAAACAGAAAAAAAATGAAAAAAAGGAATACCTCACCCTTATCGCTTTTGGCCTATCAACCCGGCCTGCTTCCGCGGCTCTCGCACGCAGTCGGCCTAGAAGCCGTGGCCCAGCTCAACTAGCGCACGCCGAGGCAGCCCCTATAAGGCACTGTGATCCTGCATCCATGTTTACGCATCTATGCGCCGCCATGCCCTAGACAACCGCTGTGTGCGTGAGAAGGAGAGCCGAAGCAGCCATCCCTGTTGATTTCCACTGCCGAGATCGCCTTCCTGAGCTGCGAGTGTAGGTAAGGAATCCACCGATATCTTCTTTCTCTTCTTCTTGCTCTTTTGTGTCTGCACCGGTGAGTTGAGCCGTCTAATTGAGCGTTGTGCCATCTTTGTTCTATCATCGGTCATCGCCGTCACCATCACCTCCCACACACCGGTATGTCACGCTGTGCCCAGCCACAAGCCATAGTCGAGGCAAGCACACAGCTCGCTGCATCCTTCAGCAGCAGTGGCTGATTCCTAGTTGCTAGCTTGATACGTTATGGTGACCTCGTGGTGATGTCACATGAAGTTGTTGCCGTTTTCCTTTAGAAAAATAAATCCAGAAATACAAAGGAATATACTAGTTTGTTTAGGCCATATCTTCTCTGTTTTAACTCCGTTTTATCCCATTCAAGTTACGTTAGATTCATAACGACGAAAATTACGCGTTAGTAACAATGTTTCTCAATGTCACATGTTTATGTTTTATTAAATTATTAATTGCTAAATTGATTAATGTTTAGATAATCAGATTTATGATAAAAAGGCCATATAACTTAGTAATTTAAATATAAAATACTAATGTGATTAGTTTGTTCTTTTGACGATGGGCCAGTGACGACGTAGTCGATTGATAATGTTAGCATTGATATTTTTCATGACACGTATTTATTAAATAAAATATTATATTTCTTAATATAAATGCATCAAGTTTTATAATTAAAATCAGTACATAGAACCACTATACAGGCGGTTCCCAACTCTTTTTCACAGTGCGCTGGTGCCTGTGGAAATCAAGAGTTTCCACAAGCGGGTAACTTAGAACCATCTGTAGAAATTTTAAATCTCCTACCCAATTCCAAATTTTCCCACCAGACCCTTTTTTTCATTTTATATTTTAATACGTACATACAACATACATATATATATATATATATATACACGTAATATTCAAACTACTGAAGCCTAGAGATCATGTCAACCATTGCAACATGCAATTCATTTATATATATACTGTTACTTTACACATAAGGTTACATTAATTACAAACATGATCACACATCAAGTTTTTTCTGTTACATGCATTAGAGGTTTCACCTCTGAAACCTCTGCTCTAATAACCGGATCGAGTTAGCTTTAGCCTACTAATCTCCCTTTGCGCTCCGTATTCAGGCTTTGCTAGGGCGCTGGTCCGATCGTGATATTTCCCTTCGCTGGGAATGACTTCTCGCAACATGAATTTGCAGAGGTCCACAACATGAATTTAAAGTGGCTTCACTCATGCTCTTCGCCTTTTCAAAGTCTTTTTGCTGCATAGGAAGTTAGAAAACATCATATATTTAATGTTCATAATACATAATTAACAACCTTAATTACTTAGAGCATTAATTACCTTATAAGGGTTAGTCATATATCTTCCGCCCTTTCTCATGAACTCACATACGTAGAATCCATAGTGGACCGATCCTAGTGGTTGCTTGTGACACTACATAAAGAAAAAGAGCATATTTGTGAGTTGCAACATGATGCGTATTCTATGTATATAGCTAGCGAGAATAACTTGGTAAACTTTCATACGTACCGGCCACTTATGAAAGAACCTCAAAGGCTGCCCCTGTATTCCTGACTCGCACTTTCTCCCTTTAATCTTATAATACCTATAGGCCCTATGATATCAAAAACATTGTGCAAGTTATTGTCAAACTCTTATAAAAATTTGTATGCATATTTTACTTAGCTCACCGTTCTAAGAGAGAAATGAATGGTGCATAAGTTGTTGGTTCATAGTCTGCGGAGTCTAGGACATGCACACGTCCATGCTTGGGATTAATCATTAAGCAGATCTAGTGGTCCCTGAGAGAATGAACTTTGTGATCAAAGTGCGCATTTTAACTATTAATACGATGCATGCAAACTGACACTTACCTAAAGTGATATGGTGCAAATATTAATTCCCTGTCTTGAAACTCTAGCATTGTCATGGCTAGGTAGAGGCCGTAACTAGCTATTTGTTTCTTTTCCCTTTTCTTTATTTCGTCCTCCTGCTCTTTTGGATTTAAACCTTTTAAGGAGTCATGATTTTTTTCCGATCCTGAAAGTGTGCTTGTCCTCACATATCCTCATTGGGCTCATATACACGACCCTTTTATTCACATTAGTGCTTGGATCCGGACCGTACCGCATCTGTTGCTGTTTATATTGCATTCTACAACGTTGTCACACCCTGGCTTTTAAAATAAGACCAGAGTCGTCATATGTGTGCCCAGGAAGTCCACACATACAACAAAGAATAGAAATATCAGAAAACAGTGTTATATATAGCGGAGAACATATTTATAGTAACACTTACAACAATCAGAGTACGCGGAAACAGTAGCTAAACGTCTTAGGCTCCATTCTTCTCAGGGACGGTTGACTGGGGGCTCCGTACGCCAAGCACTTCTCATAAGCTTCTAGAAAACTCCATGACATCTTTATCCTTCTTCTGAGCAGCACTTTACTACACACTAGGGTGAGGGGGAAATAGCAACGGTGAGTTCATGTCGAACTCAACAAGTACAGGCGGAAAGTATAATGACATGCAAGGCTTAATCAAAGGAAAAGCTGACACTGTTTAACTGCAGGTGAGCTTTTAAGTTGGTACACTTTTATTACAATTCTTTTATTAAACAACCTATTACTAGTGGTGAGTAGAATATCCCAACCCTTAATAGGATAGAAGTAGATTAACCATTTTATTAATCATCATCATTATTATTATTACCGAGGTAGCAACCTCAGATAGTAACTCGGGGTAGCAACCCCATTAAGGTCATGGGATAGCAATCCCAATTAAGAACACATGATAGCAATCCTGCCAACACGGAATAGCCATTCCGCCAAAGCACGAGGTAGCAACCTCAACCAAGTTTCGCCTCCAAGTATCTAGTGAATCCAATTTTCACATCAAGTGAGGGTCTGGGCCGCTCGTGACCGTGAGCACGACTGATATATCAGTTTTACACTCTGCAGAGGTGTGCACTTTCACTCCAAGTCGTGATTCCCATTCGCCCGGGGTCGCGACTCCCCAAAACACTACCAAGGTGAGCAGGCAGGGTTTCACTACGAGACCTTTCACAGGGTCCAACTAATAGGATGCCACTCGTAAGTTTTTGACGGGGCGCGCGGCAGCCGTGCCCATAGCAATGGGACTCCGAACTGGCCGACCTCTTAATATAAATACCCAAGCTACTTCCTTACGCCTACCCGGAAAGTAACACCCTACCAGCGGAGGTCCTGATAATTAGTCAAGCCAGAGCCATATAGCTTGGAGCTGCACTGTAAGTCCCAGGAGGCCGCTCCATGACTAAGTCCTTACGGAGAGCAGAGACGGGTACGCCCGGCAACCAGGCCAACCAACAGTACCCGCTCCCCCTTTCCTCAACAAACCACGATGCTCGCAAGCACCGCAACATCTCCGTCACCGAAGTGACCATTATCCACCATTAGAGCATTAGTCATCATTGAAGAATTCATTCGGCAAGATTATTACTTTTATTATTATATAGATTAGATGAGTAAAGCAGCTAAGCATATCTACTATTCACTATACTACCCATGTATAAACCCAGGAGTACAAGGAATATAGTAGAGGGCTAGTCATGTCCTTAGGGTTTGTAGTATTAAGACACATGCAATGAAAAGTAAATGTATTTAAAGTTCACAGGTACAATATGATCAAAGGATGCCTGCACTTGCCTTTATTCCCAGTGTACAACTGCTCAGAATTCTTTGACTTCATTCTTGTAATCTCCAACTTCTGCTTTGACTGTCGGTCCTTAGCTCATGGTCTTTACTGTTGACGAACCACGCTTCTTCTACTCGTAGCAACCAAGCAACACAAACAGACAAACAACAATCACGACTAAGAACATACATCAATCAGAAGAAAAGCTTTGAAAAGAAGAGCGCAATAAACGACACGGCGTGTTGCTATGATAGTGACCACACAAGAACGATCAAGAACGGAGCTATTCGTTAAACGGACACAACTATCAAGGCATGCAACAAAACAGAGAAGATAGACTATAGGCTTGTTGTATTTTATGAGAAGAGGTGATAGAATTTTGGAGAAATATCTCAAAGTTGAATTAACCAAATTATAAAGAGTTATAAAAGTTAGGGTTAGACTTTAGTCATATTCTAATTGCAGATGATTATATACCATTAAGCCATTTAAGCTTTTGTAATTTTAGAAAACATAAAGCAAGTGAGAGCAACTAATAAAATCCTGACATGCGTCACATTTATACTAAACAAGTTATAATTAATAAAGAATTCTTTAAATTGATATTAATAATGTTAGCATTTATTTATTTATAAAAGATCTAAATTATAAACATAAGTTACTTTTAATCAAAAAGACATTAAATAAATATTAAACAAATTAATTATATACTTTATGTCTAACTAAAAGAATTATAATTAATAAATATTTAAGTTAACATTAATCAAATTAATATTAGATTATAAAAATAACGAATTGTAAACCTAAATTATTTTTTAATAATTAAAAATAGCACTCAATAAATATTAATTAAACTAATTATATTTATAAACATAGGACATGGAAAATAGTATCGCTGACAAGTCATTTACGTTGCCACGATCACAAAACAATAGAAAACAGGATTTTAACTCTATAGGGCTTTTAATTATAAAATTAGGTACATATATTAGTTAATCTAATATTCAATTAAATATATAAAAAACATGTGACATAATAAAAGTTAGCACTACTGCATAGAGCGTGACGTTACGAAACTAACGCAACTGAAACGGAACAAAACGAAGTTAAAACGAATAAACTATTGCTATTTTTATTCAGTGGCAAAATCGTAATTAACACCTTCTTCTACCTTTGGTCTTTTTCTCCATCAGTACGTGGCCAGGGCTTGGGGCTGCCGCTGCTCACACGGACGGGGCCAGGGACGACCGCCTGGCCGGCCAGCGGCGGGGAACGGCCACGCAGCAGCGCGCTGAGCCCTCCTGCGGTGCCACGGCGGCCGGCGCAAGGCCTCCACGGCCGAGCTCAGCGGCGGTGCTTGCTGTTCAGGGCGCGAGAGGCAGCAGGGCTGGGCGCCGAGGTGCAGGGTCTGCAGTGGGGGCGCAGGTGCGCAGCCAAGGGGTGGAGACGGTATTGCTGCGCGGAACGACGAGAAATAAAAAGCTCCGGTCAGCCCATGGTGATTCCCCGTCGGAGAAGAAAAGGAAACATAGGGAACGATCAAACAGTAAGGGATTTGTGCAAACAAGTATACCACGAAGAAGAGAACGACGAGGGCTACCTCTTGATGGTGATGGCTGACGCCGAGACGCCATGGTTTTGCCAGAAAAGCTTCGCCGGAAACCTAGTTTTTGCGAACTTCGGCGAGAGATGTAGGGAGCGGGATGGCGGTTTTAGATCTGTGATCAGCGTGACGAGACGAACACCGGCATATATATAGGTCTAGGGTTTGGAAAAGTTTCAGAATTTTTTAATTTCGGGATTTTAAATAAATCATTTTCAGTTCCAAAATAATTCAAAAAAAGCTGAAATCATTTTAAATTCCTGAAAAATATTTCCAAAATTCCAAAAATTCAATAAAAACTAGTAGAGATAGATTAGGAGATTATGAACCAAAATAAAGTTTTTGGAGCCCATGAAAAAGTATTTTAGAGCATACAAAAATTATATTTTTGTTTTAGGAAAATGGAAAAAAGTCTCGAAAAGGTCCGAAAAATTCGCGGGAAAGATTGGACGACGTCTAACGTGTTTTTTTAAATCTTAGCACACATAAAAATAATAAACTCAAGTAATAGACAAGCATCACATCAACAAAAGCTCGTCTAATTAATTCCAAAATATTTGAAAAGCACCATTTTTCTTCGATAAAAATATATAGAAATCTAAACTATTGTTGGCAAATTTTATCGACATATTAAAACCCTTTATTTTTTTATTGATTTATAATAACAACCCAAAATAGAAATTTTGGGGTGTTATAAACGTGCACTTGTATGTTAGTATTAAAATTTAATGTAACTCACAAATAATAACTCACAAATTTAAAGCATTGTATGAGTGACACTTACAATGCAAACACAGTTATGAGCTGCACGTCGAGTCTTTGTATGTTCATCATTAACCACATGTCCTCGAAGGTCACAATTGCTCTTGTATGATCACTATTAAATACCTCTGCTGGTATATCTACACTGATCGTGTCAATGCCAACAGAAGATGCTCTCATATACCAGTCATGGAACATTTTTACACTAGCTGGGACCTTTTTAAGTTTATCCCAAGTGAGTAGAGGCCTACCCAACTCATATTTCTTAGGAACATATTTATAATCATCTTTAGTGGGTGGCCTAATATTTACAAAAGCTGGTTCAGACTTCTTGGCGGCCTTCTCGTGCTCAGCCAAGTCAACTAATTTTGTCGTGCGGCTCATTGCAATTCCCGACAAAAATAGGGCAGTACCAGCAGACTTCCTCTTCTTTGGCTCGAACGGAGAAATCAATTTGGGCACCGAAAATTTTAACTTGTTTGGTGGCGGTGGTGTCGTCTCGTCATCTTTGGTTGGTTGTGGTGGTGTCTCGGCATTTTTGGGTGGTGGTGGTGTGGAAGATTCTAGTGGTGCTGGCGAAGGTTGTGGTTTAGGTGATGGTGGTGGGGATGGTGGGTGAGGCATTATAGGTGAGGATGGTGGAGCGAAGATTGGAGAGGGTGGTGGACTCGAAGAGATATGGTACCACCGACATCTGGAAGGGACGACTCCTGAGTCAGTGGTACTTCTTGGGATGAAGGTTGTGGTAGCTCAGACAACAGGACGTCTTGTCGAGGCCAAAGAATGAAATTCTTGATAGCTTGTCCCAGCTTCTCAATACCCTCAGGACCAGGAATGTCTAGCATGTCATCCTCATATCCTTGGACAACTATCAGCACTTCTACCCTACAGTTGTCCTCTGGAATTTCGCTACCATGAAACTAGCGCCCCGAGATTGCAAGTCCTGTGGCTACTTCCCTTGTACGATTATTGTTAAGACCGTACCTTATGACTAGGGAGCAACGAATAGGACTTTCAATCTCGTCAACTGGATAGCGGTCCTTGTTTCCAGTAGACGCGACACTACTTAGGACAACTGGAGCCTGTTGTGATATTGTCGGGGCGACCACTAGCTGCATCTGGCGAGGCTGACCACTTAATTGGATAGACATTGCAGACGCCAGTCGCTGCATCAACTCAGGAGGAGGATCAGAGAGCATTTTATTCATCACCTGTTCGACTTATTTCTTAGCCTCCTCCTTAAAAAAATTAGACAATTCTTCCTTGTAGCGATCGCGTTTTCTATACATTCCTTCCCACTCTGGTCCGAATCTTTCTTTCCATCCTTCCTTGGATGAGATACCTCGTACACGACCTGGATGCTCTGGGTTACCCAGAGCAACAGTAAGAACATCCTTCTCCCTTTGTGGCTTAAATTCGTCTGCTTTCTGCTTAGCTGCCACCTTAAAAATATTCTTCGCAGCCTCTTCGACCATTGGGTCAGCAAATGACAAGCCAGAATTGGCTTTCTTTGCCGGTACCCGAGCACGAACCCACCGCGAGCCCCTGCGACCAAGTTGGTCAAGGAGCGCCGGCAAACCCTGAGCCCTCTGCGCTTCATCCTCTTGCTCCCATTGGGCAAGCTTGCGCTGGTAAGCACATGTGCCTAGGTGGTGGTGGTACTTGTTCCTTTTTGCGAGTTCAGATTTGGATTTGCTCAAAGCTTTGAAGTCATCAGAACTGCTCTGCTCTAGAAACACTGCCCACTGACCAGCCGTGATTTTATACCTCTTTGTCGGGTCCAACCCTTTCTTTGCCCACTTTGAATTCAACTCAGACATGTAATTCCTAAACATGATCACCCATTGCTTCAATGTGTGCTCTTTTACGAGGTCTTCTGAACCCTGAGGTAAAACAAACCTCGTAAGCAGCCTGTTCCACATTCTTGTGATCTCATTTTTGTCTACGTTTTTCCACTCCCTGACTGTGATGTCAAGATGGTCCCTAACTGAAACCGAGTGTGTTACGCCACTTAGGTAAGGTCTCCTCTGGAGCTAAGGGCTGTCCTGTCGCAGCACTAACATCTGTAACTCTATAGGTTACTTTTGGGAACTGATTCAATCCTCTTTTACCTCGTTTCCTTTTGTTCCCGGTCTCAGTGGTCGCCTCCGTCGTCGGCTCAGGTGCACTTTCATGTGCAACTTCTTCTTGGGATAGGATTTCCTCCATTTCTTTCAATTGAGATAGCACCTCCTATTCATATAAAGACATGTATTATTCTTCACATATACCGAGGCGCATAAAAGTATAGAAACATATAATTATGAATGAGTAATTCACCTATTCTATCTCTGGGTTGTAATCGGGGTCACGTGCGTACTCACGACGGGCGTTCCTCTCTATGCGAGGATCAGGAATGTCGCTTACCGAGGTCTCGTACGAAGGAGTTGACTCACATGACCCTTCTGCCTGCTCCGTGTTGTGGGACCCTTGTTCCTTCTCTGCGTGCTCGGGCCTTTTTTCTTGCTCTGTGCGGTCGGACCCTTTTTCTTGCATGGTGGGGCTAGACCCTGGTGCCTTCTCGGTGCAGTCTGACCCTTTTTCTTGCACCATGGGACCGGACCCTGGTGCCTTCTCGGTGTGGTCTGACCCTTTTTGTTGCACCGTGGGGCCAGACTCTGGTGCTTGCTCCATAGGGCCGGACCCTTGTGCCTGTTCCGTGTTTTCACTTGGAGAAGTCGTCATTGCAAGATTCTAAAGCATATATGTTATCAGAAATGTTATATAGTATAGTATGAACACTGAAGATAAAACTCTAAGTCAACCGTTGACTTATAAATAGTTGACTTATAAATAATTAAAAGTAAATATTTGCTACATCTTTTCTAGAAAGCTTACTAAATTGTGAACTTTGTTCTAAACATTACTTTAAAATGCTATAACTACACATGTGCTTAACCAAAAATTGTGTTGTTTAGCTTTTGGGAAAGCTTATGAAAAGTACTACAACTCATATATTTACCTCAAGGCAAGATTCACATCTTAACTGAGTCAAACAATATAAACATGCAAATCTACTAAGAATAAGAGCAAAGCAACATAGGGCATTTGTTATTTTTATATCTCTTAATCTATTATTCCTAAATTCATGAAAGAATTACCAGACCTCCAATATCATATGAAAAGCATATCACAATAATTTCATATTTATTTGAGCACTACTACTACAGTTATGAAAAAGATAAATACAACAAGAAATTAAAACCTAACTGCCTAAATCTATTTTTACAGCTAAAATTTCAAACTAAAACATGCCATATTATAGATCTACTGGATAGACAATTTTACAAGGATTCCAAAAAGTCTATATTTGCTATTTTATGATTTTTATGAATTACTATGCATTTCCAAAGTTCAGCCACATGAAAGAAAAACAGATTTGCACAGAAGCCCCTGAACTTGACTCGAACTAAATTACAGCGGATAGGTCCCTGCGGTCACTATTCATATGAGTCTAGGCTTCGCAGAAAAACCCTTCCCTTTCTTCTAATTTGAAGCCGAAGCCCCTGGTCACGATTGGAATAGAGAGCGAAGTCCCTGGATCGCCGTTTCTGGCCACATGAAGCCACAACGGCCATGGCTGAGCGGCGGGGGAGACTCACCAGGCTCGTGCGCACCCGTGAACGGTCTCAGCTAAGCTAGAGGTGGCCGGTGGCTCCCTTGCCACACAAATACGTCGGCGGCGGCGTCGGTTACCGGAGGTGGAGCGCGGACGTCGGAGAAGAGAGAGAGAGGGGGGGGGGGGGGCGGGCATACCTGCTGGGCTTGGGGTCCGGTGCGGAGCAACGGCGGCGGAGACCGGAGGCGGAACGGCGGCGAGCTCGGCGGCGGCACTGGTGAAAATGGGCAGCCTGACGGCGTCGATTTGAAACTTCGTGGCGCCTCGGACTTGGAAAATTTCAGGGGCTGGACACGGCCCTTTATATGCGCGACATTTCTACAGGCGTTGGCATTGACCACCGCCTGTAGAAATGCTTTTCTACAGGCGGTGGTCAATGCCAACCGCCTGTACAAAATAATTTCTGTTATATTCTTTTTTATTTTTAGTGTTATATATTATTTATATATTATATTGTTTGTACATTATTTGTAACATAATGTAAAATAATTTATATATTATATTGATTCTACATTATTTTTAATGTAAAATATATTTGTATCATATATTTAATGTATATTATAATATGATTATATTGTTTCTACATTATTTGTAACATAATTTTTCTATATTCTTTATTTGTAAAATAATTATGTTGTTTATATATATTATTTATGTATTGATATTATAATATGATTATATTGTTTCTAAATTTCTTTTTTAATTTTAGTGTTATATATTGTTTGTATATTGATATTATAATATGATTATATTGTTTCTAAATTTCTTTTTAATTTTTAGTTTCTATATATTATTTGTAACATAATGTAAAATAATTTGTATATTATATTGTTTCTACATTATTTTTAATGTAAAATATATTTGTATCATATATTTAATGTATATTATTATAATATGATTATATTGTTTCTACATTATTTGTAACATAATTATATTGTTTCTACATTATTTTTAATGTAAAATATATTTGTATCATATATTTAATGTATATTATAATATGATTATATTGTTTCTACATTATTTGTAACATAATTTTTCTATATTTGTAATATTATTTGACAAAGCGTTACGAAAGTGTAGTTCTAAATCGAAAGGTCTCACATATAGTTTCATAAATTTGAGTGAGATTACATGATGACTAGAGTTTACATGATGAATGACAAATACAATCTAGGCAGTTACTATTCTTTCTTGTCCATCAGCGTGCACCCAAGGCAAAGAACTTTGTGAGATGCTTCGCTCAATATTTCTTATCTTAGCAGGATAGTCATCCACAAAGAGGGACATGTCGCTGAACTGGTTAAAATCCTCCAGATCCGCTACACATCAACTCCTATTGCTTGTTGCTTTTCTGGAAAAACTACATGCTTCAACTTATCAGTAGTTTTCTTCTCATTTTTAGAAAGGATCTGTTCAGCATAGAACACCTGTGCAGCACGGTTACCAAGGATCCACGGGTCATCTTTGTATCCCTCTTTACTTATATCAAGAACTCTGACCCCATAATTATCCATTGTGACATGTTTATGTTCTACCCATTGACATCAAAACACGGGGATCTGAAATGTACCATAGTCTAGTTCTCATATGTCCTCGATGAAGCCAAAGTATGTAATAATATCACCAGTTTCGTCGTCTATGGCCACGCATCGAACACCACTATTTTGTGTCATGCTCTTTTTATCCTTGGATTTGGTATGAAATATGAATCCACTTATGTCATAGGTTTGGCATGTTGTCACTTGGCGTGATGGTCCAGATGCCAAAGCCTTGATGGTTTGTTCCTCAATTGTTTTCCCAGATGGAATATCCTGCTCCCTTAGCCATGTGTACAATTGTTTCTTGTGTTCCTTCATTATCCAATCATTCGTTTGCCTAGGATTATGTTCTGGAAGCTCATTCAAGTGTTGACCGAGAAAATGCTCCATTATCGAGAGCTGATGTAAGATACCGTGATGTGCCTCAAGGACTGTATTGTAATCTGGCGGGATGAATGATTTCCGTCCAATCCTCCCACTTCCATGCAGCCTACCCTCATGCCTTGATGGAGGCAAACCTATTGCGACCTGTTCTTTTAGGACACTATTGCAGAATGGTCCTCCAAACTCAATTGCCTCTTCAGTATAGTACCCCTCTATCATGGATGCCTTAGGACGAGCACGAGTTGATACATAGCCATTTAGTATTGCCATAAAACGCTCGTACGTCTACATTTCATGCAGGTACATGGGACCCAATGCTTGTATTTGAGGAACCAAGTGCACCACAAGGTGCACCATGATATCAAAGAATGATGGGGGAAAACACATCTCAAACCGTGACACTGTCTCCACTGCGAATTCCTGAAGGGATTGTTGGGTATTCTTAACATCATTACCAAAAGTAGACTTAGTTTTCTAATTCTGATAACGGTGCCAAAAATGCCAAACCTATCCCTCATACCACTTAAGCCAAGTTGTCATCCCCAGCATGACATGAGAGACGCGGTATTGAAATATGCAATTGCTCTTCTAAATAAATAATGAATGGGATCTGCAAGCGCACAGATTAATACCGATGTAGCATTTTAACCGGGAAGTATTCCAGGTATCGTTATTTATATTTTTACCACTGGGAAGGGATTAGCAATCATCAATGTTGATTATAGAATGGAATATGAGATTGAGTATCTATCATTGCATGTATAATTGAGAACATTTATCGAACTCTTTCATACAGGGGTAAGTGTCACATAAAGGATATATATAAAGTATGAATAGTGACAAAGATAATTAATCTGATCAGCATAACTTAGCCACATAATAAATATGATAAGCACCTCAATTAGATATTCTAGAAAGTCATTAGCATGGTATTAGAACGAACTACAAGAATATTTCCTAAGTTATTCTCAACTATATAGTCTAGCATTATCATAGTTAGTGCAAGCATACTTAGCAGTCATTGTGAGACAAGACTATGCCCATGCATAGTGATATTAGCAAGGTAAATGAGAAACATAGCAATCACTCCCCTGTAATAATGTTGCTCTGCCAGCCCAATACACGAGAGGGGGACTATATAAGAATCAATGAAGCTGTCACTATCACGAACTACCCCACGATCTGGCATACTAGGTACAATCGTAGATAAATACGGTATAAGCACCACGCCTACACAATATCTATCATTTACCCATGGATCCGATGGATAAACGCTATACGATCATAAACATGTATATAGATCCAATCTAACTAAGCCAAGTATATAACTATGATAAACTAAGAACAATATAATCCTTAATATAAACAAGTAGAGCAAAGTCATAAGCAATATATTGAAGTAGAACAAAGTCATATTCATAATATTGAAGAATAGAGATGATTAGAAGAACAATTAGAAGCACAATTAGAGAATTACCAAGAATCCTCTTGACAGATCCAGAAACCAATCGAAGATTGACTCCTTCTAGTTCTAATCCTATGTAGCTATGCTAATCTAGATATCTAATTGATGTGGTGGCTCTAGGCTTGATGAGAGGCTTCTTCTCCCTTGAGGAATAATGAATTAGGGTTGAGAGGCTCTCTCCTCCAGGGGCCAAGGGGTCTGGTTTTATAGTCCCTTCAAGTGAATATGGGCCGTTAGATCAAACCGACATTGATTGAATGGTTATCCTTGATCCTTTAGGTCGGTGGAGATCTTTCCCGAAAGAGTGTCCTGATTGGACTCCAACAGGGGGCGAGCGCCCAGGTCAACTGGGCAGGCACCCAGTGCCTGGCCCCGTTCGGCCTCCGCTTCCTTCCCGTGGCTTCTGGAGTCTTCTAGATGTAAGATTATTGCGCGGCACGTTGATATCTCTATGTAATCCCGACGTATGGGCCTTTCTTCCGTATTTCCTGATAACCCTCTGCAGAAATAGACAAACACCAAAACTCATGGAATTCTGTCAGATAAAACCCTAAGTCTAGATGTTTATTTCATTTGGATCCTTTTCTTTGTTTATTTTATAATTAAATTTGATACTTAAGAACCGTCAACAAACTCCCCCAAGCTTACCTCTTGCTCGTCCCTGAGCAAGGATAGATTAGAAGTTGTTGCAATACTTTTAAAAATTGACGGTACACATGCTCTTTAAATAAAATCTCATCTCTGAGTTAGAGTAAACTATCAAGACTTAAAACTTATTCATTTTACCTTTCACCATGGGACTTGTAACCGTCACTTCTGTCTTGAGTAGTTAAAAGATAGAACAGTCTAGCCAAGTGCCATGTCTCTTATTCTTGATCAGCTATAGCTCTGGAGTTTTTGCACATTTTCAAATAAAACTCAGAGATTCCTTGTATGAGTCTCTTAGATCTCTCTTTTGTGGTATTTGTAGATCCTTACCAAGGCAGTGATGGTATATGCCTTCTCTCAAAATATGTGGTATTTGTGGTATAAAGCATAGTGACATTGCCTTCTCTCTCACCCTACTCTAATAAGACTTTTAATATCTGGAGCTCATAGGTGGGAGATAAAGTATACATACTTACAAGACATTTATTACATAGTCAAACCATGGATCCAAAGAAACAAATCAATATGTCAAATCAAGATGTGCATGTGTGGCGAATGAATGGTGTATGGTGATGATGGTGATAACAATGGTGAAAGCCTAATTCTACTTTTTCTCTTTGAGGGGATACATACCTTCCTTGCTTTTTGAAATTTTGTGAGAAGAATGAGATGCTCTTCTTTTTTCTTTTTCTTTCCTCTCAGGTGGGTATCTTGTACCCCTAATTCTACTATCGGACACTTGTCCATTTTTACTTCTCGTCTCACTCTTTTTTTTTCTTCCGAGGTTCCGGGCACTTGCCCCTTTTTATTTCCTCGTATTTTCTCTTTTTCTCTTTTTTAAGCACTCATCTCATGAGATAATATAGCAAGTGGTAGTAACCAAGATAACTTGAGCATTTATTTCACAAGGGAAAAACAGAAATATTTTTGGCTATTCTCTCCCGGTTAGGAGTAGAATATTTTTGGGTGATTCTGGAGATGGAAATGAGTGGATATATGTGGATGATACTTCCGGAGTAGAAGTAGCATGTATGAGTGAACGTGCAAGTGAATCTTGATTTAACCACATGACAAGCTCCTAGGGGTCTACACAACTTGACCACACTCAATGCTCATAAGCAGTAAAAAGTAAATGTGTGGCTCAAAATCTAGCAAGCATGTATATATGGCTGTGGTAGGAATTTAAACTCTCATCATACAGGAACTCAACATATGTTATTTTAAAGATTTTCAAAGATAAAATTCTCCAGAATTTCTAGCATCTCTAGGAACAGATAAACAACAACCCAACCTTCCCATATCGTATCCGTTAACAACTTAGACTTCAGATCAAGTTTTCATCCCACAAGTTTAGGTTTAGAGCAAGCTATAAATTATAACAGTTATATCTAAACTAGTGAGAGAACTTCAAATTTGCAAATTAGGCAAAGCAACTATTCATCATATCCATGCTAGAGTTTTATTTAGATACAGTTTAGCATAGCCACTTTATTTATTTATTAAACACACTAAGCAAAAGACATATATTTATATATAAGCACAAAATCTTTATTTGGTTTTTCATAGTTATTTATATTTATATTTTAATATAATATAAGTGTAAAGATAGATAGAAATACTTATCGGGATAAATGGGGGTGCTCTCCCCCAAGCTGAATTTTGACATAATTTCTCTTGATGTAGCTAGCAGGTGGCAGAGGTGTATTTAAAAGTCAGCAGTATTCTGACAGTGATTAGAATGTCCTCCGTTTGCTAGTCTTCTTGATTCTTGATTTCTGTGGAGCTCAAATAGACAACAAAGATTTGTGGAACTGATTAAGTGTTAGCATAAGTATCTAGCCTTTATCATGTTGAGCCTTCTCAATAAATGTTACTCCCTATTTTTATATTTTCATTTTATAAAGCAGAAAAGAAATATTTATTTTATTTTTATGCCACCACAGTGAATGTACTTATGGGTTTTATGCCACTCGTATACTCACATGGGGCTTACTGTTTTAACATTTTTATTTTCTTTAGGATAGTATGAACATAATTAACTAAGTAAACTATTTTAAAATAATTGACAGGAAAAAGGATAGCTACCAAGTTTACCTCGTGGCAAGGCGTTCGGTGTTTTTAAGTCCTCCGAACGGGACTCTCCATTTTCTTCAATTGTCCTGGGATTCGTTGGGTGGCGGAGTCGGTACTTCCGGCGGTGCCTCCTCTTCGTGTATGGTTATCTTCTCTCTCCACACCTGACTCGGTGCTTCGGTCTCCTCAGGATAGTTCTGTTTAAAGTGTATGTCTTCTGAACTTACTACTTCTCCTTCGTAGTCTGCCCATCCGTCCCTGATGATTTCCCTCCTCTGGTTGCGGTTGCGTCGCTTTCTGACCTGCTTAGATTCTTCAACGATATAGTTAGAGTCAGTAAAATAGCGGCGTGGAGGAAGTGCATATGGACTTCTCCAGTTCCAATGTAGATGATTGCTTTAACGGTGTTGAGGAACGGTCTTCCAAGGATATGATGGGTGGATCGTACTCGTCTTCTCCCATGTAAATTCCCTGAAAGTCTGTGTAGACAAAATGATCGTCTATTTTGACTGGGACACCAGTTACTGTTCCTTTAACTTCTCGAAATGTCTGATCTGCCATCTGGAGCTGAATGTATGTTGGTTTTAGGGGCATGGTTCCAAACAAGAGCCGATAGGTGACTGCGGCCATTATGTTGACGCCCGATCCGGTGTCACAAGTTGTCTTGTAGAAGTTGTATCCATTTATGGAGCAATAGATGCTTGGCATTCTTGGGTCATCCTTCTTGGTCAGAAACGGTGACTTAAGTTGATGATCTTGACCTCCACGAACTGCAGTGACCATCTTAGCTGACTCGGTCCACACTTGCGTGTTCCTGTTCCTCCTGTTGGTCCTCTTCCTTGATTCACGTCTGGATTGATCTGGGATTTGTGTAGTCTTGTTCTTGAAGAAAAACGTCTCCTTTCTCCCTTTGATGTAGAAACTGATCTTGGCAGCACTAGCGTAGATGACAGCTCCCGAGGTGTTGAAGAATGGCCTCCCTAAGATGATGGGTGCTCTCTCATCATTACCGGTCTCTATCACCACGAAGTCTGCTAGGGCATATAAGGTACCAACTCGGACACAAAGGTTCTTCAATATTCCTTTTGGAAAACTTAACGCCTGATCTGCAAACTACAAACACATGGTTGTTTCTAATAAAGGATATGTAAAGAATTTTTCATAGAGTACCCTGGGTATAATGTTGACACTAGAGCCAAAGTCGCAGAGTGCTTCTGGGACGTCCACCATGCCGATGGAGATTGGAATGACGGGGCGTCCTGGATCGCCTCTCTTGACCGGCAGAAGGTCAGTATTAACTTCAGTGATGGGGCTACTCTAGTTATTACCTGCATCAAACATGTCTACAAGATTTGCAGATTCTAATCCTTCCGGTTGTGATGGTATACCGAGGTTAGTAGTAGGAACAACAGCAGCTATTTGATTTAACTAAGATTCAATCATTTTATTAAAGCTAATTTGATTCTTGATGGCAGTAGAGAAATTATACATTCTATTATTTATATTTTCTAGCATTTTATCATTAGATGCCAATTTCTTAGATAGGTTATCCATTAGCTTTCCTTGATTAGACACTAACTCTCTCAGAGGTGGAAAATTATTATTATTATTGCTGTAAGAATTGTTACATTACCTGAGTAGTTAGGCCTCTGTTGATTCCAACCTTGATTTTGTTGAGGACGGTTATAGTAGTAGTTGTTGTTACTGTTGATGTAGTTCACATCCTCAAGCATCTCAGGGCAGTGATTGCCTGAGTGTCCAGTATCTCCACACTCCTCACAAGTCATGTGAGAGTCGTAGATGTGCATAACTTCTTTCTTATCTCTAGCTCTATCATCGAGCTTCTTCATGAGCAGGTCTAGCTTTGCAGACAGCATGTCTACCTCCTTGACCTGAAGCATACCTCCACCTCTCTTGCGTGTCTGGGTCCTTTCTTCATTCCAGCCTTGATTGGACGCCATATTCTCCACAAGAGTTGTGGCTTGTTGTATGGTAAGTGATAGGAATGCTCCTCCGGCTGCAGCATCCATGGTCTCTCGGGCACTGTTGCCGAGCCCATGATAAAACGTCTACATCAGTAGCCAACTCTCCATTCCATGATTGGGACATTCTAGGATGTAGTCTTGGAAGCGCTCCCATGCTTCTGGAACGGATTCATCATGTTGTTGCTGAAAACTTGTAATCTTCCCACGGAGAGCATTGGTCTTTCCCATGGGAAAGAACTTAGCCAGAAAGTTTGTGGAGTAGAGTGCCCACGTAGTATTCTTCTCCTTTGTAGCGTAAAACCACTGCTTCGCTCTTCCTAATAGTGAGCATTGGAAGAGGCGAAGTAGTATAGCATCTTCGGGGACTCCTGATATGGTAAATGTGCTGCAAATCTCTAGAAAGTGTTGGAGATGAGCACTAGCATCTTCGTGTGCATTCCCACAGAACTGGTTGGATTGCACCATGTTGATAAGTCCAGACTTGAGCTCAAAGTTGCCGTCGACCTCTGCAGCAGGTCCAGTGCGGTTGTTGTCCTTAGTGGGAGCTGAGAATCTCGCGGATTGATTTGTTCGCCATGGCTTCGAACTCTGAAGACAAGTTCCAGTGATCTTCTTGATTGGATGAAGCTTCTTGCTGAAGTGTTGATGATCTCTTCTTGAGCTTGGCTCTTGTTTTTCTAAATAATGCTTCGGGATTGTCAACAAAATTTCCTGGAAGATGTCTTCTATTCATACATTCCCCTGCACAAGATAAAATAGAGAAATATCGGGATAAAACTGTATGAGAGAATAGATAAGCTCAATCATATTAGTGATGCGAATGAAAACTCAAAAATCTATATCCATTCCTGATTAGTAATCAACCTTCCCCGGCAACGGCGCCAAAAATGCTTGTTGGGTATTCTTAACATCATTACCAAAAGTAGACTTAGTTTTCTAATTCTGATAACGGTGCCAAAAATGCCAAACCTATCCCTCATACCACTTAAGCCAAGTTGTCATCCCCAGCATGACATGAGAGACGCGATATTGAAATATGTAATTGCTCTTCTAAATAAATAATGAATGGGATCTGCAAGCGCACAGATTAATACCGATGTAGCATTTTAATCGGGAAGTATTCCAGGTATCGTTATTTATATTTTTACCACTGGGAAGGGATTAGCAATCATCAATGTTGATTATAGAATGGAATATGAGATTGAGTATCTATCATTGTATGTATAATTGAGAACATTTATCTAACTCTTTTATACAGGGGTAAGTGTCACATAAAGGATATATATAAAGTATGAATAGGGACAAAGATAATTAATCTGATCAGCATAACTTAGGCACATAATAAATATGATAAGCACCTCAATTAGATATTCTATAAAGTCATTAGCATGGTATTAGAACGAACTACAAGAATATTTCCTAAGTTATTCTCAACTATATAGTCTAGCATTATCATAGTTAGTGCAAGCATACTTAGCAATCATTGTGAGACAAGACTACGCCCATGTATAGTGATATTAGCAAGGTAAATGAGAAACATAGCAATCACAACCCTGTAATAATGTTGCTCTGCCAGCCCAATACACGAGAGGGGGACTATATAAGAATCAATGAAGCTGTGACTATCACGAACTACCCCACGATCTGGCATATTGGGTATACCCCACGATCTGGCATACTGGGTTCAATCGCAGATAAATACGGTATAAGCACCACGCCTACACAATATCTATCATTTACCCATCGATCCGATGGATAAACGCTATACGATCCTAAACATGTATATAGATCCAATCTAACTAAGCCAAGTATATAACTATGATAAACTAAGAACAATATAATCTTGAATATAAACAAGTAGAGCAAAGTCATAAGCAATATATTGAAGTAGAACAAAGTCATATTCATAATATTAAAGAACAGAGATGATTAGAAGAATAATTAGAAGCACAATTAGAGAATTATGAAGAATCCTCTTGACAGATCCGGAAACCAATCGAAGATTGACTCCTTCTAGTTCTAATCCTATGTAGCTATGCTAATCTAGTTGTCTAATTGATGTGGTGGCTCTAGGCTTGATGAGAGGCTTCTTCTCCCTTGAGGAATAATTAATTAGGGTTGAGAGGCTCTCTCCTCCAGGGGGCCATGGGGTCTGGTTTTATAGTCCCTTCAAGTGAATATGGGCCGTTGGATCAAACCGACATTGATTGAATGGTTATCCTTGATCCTTTAGGTTGGTGGAGATCTTTCCCGAAAGAGTGTCCTGATTGGACTCCAACAGGGGGCGGGCGCCCAGGTCAACTGGGCGGGCACCCAGTGCCTGGCCCCGTTCGGCCTCCGCTTCCTTCCCGTGGCTTCTGGAGTCTTCTAGATGTAAGATAATTGCGCGGCACATTGATATCTCTATGTAATCTCGATGTGTGGGCCTTTCTTCCGTATTTCCTGATAACCCCCTGCAGAAATAGACAAACACCAAAACTCGTGGAATTCTGTCAGATAAAACCCTAAGTCTAGATGTTTATTTCATTTGGATCCTTTTCTTTGTTTATTTGATAATTAAATTTGATACTTAAGGACCGTCAACATTGATTCTAACTCATCACGGTCAATTACCTTTTGTGTGACCTTATTGAAAAAATAGCACAATCGTGTGACTGCCATCTTCAAGAACACTGGATTTATAGCCCTTATTGCAATAGGGAGGAAAGTAGTCAGCATTACATGACAATCATGTGAGTTGTAGTTGGTGAGTGTAAGGTCTTTCTTTTGACACAGTACTTCGTATACTAGAGCAGAATCCAGAGGGGACTTTCAAATTCTTCAACCACTCACACATCACATGTTTCTCATCTATGCTGAGGTTGTAGCTTGCTGCTGGGAGATGATACTTTCCATTTTCTTGAAGAACAGGATGAAGCTCTTTTTTTATACCTAACTGTACCATGTCAAAGAGTGAATTGAGTCCTTCCTTTGTCTTCGTCTTGATATCTAGCAATGTGCCAATTAGGCTTTCGAACACGTTCTTCTGGACGTGCATACCATCGATCACGTGTCGTATGTCCAATTCTTTCCAGTATGGCAAATACTCGAAGAAAATGGACTTCTTCTTGAATGTTGCCCCTGGAGTTGGTTTGACATCCTTTCTTGGTTTTCCATCCTTTGTCTTCTTTCTGAACACAAAGTTGATGTTGCTCACTATTTTGAAAACTCTCTGGCCTTTGCTATTACCTGATGGTGCATCTGAGTTCCTTTCATCATTATTGTCGAAGTACTTATCCATCTTTTTTAGGCGGTACCTGTGCCCTTTTGATAAGAAGCGTCTATGCCTCATGTACACTATTTTGTTAGATGCATTAAGGGACACATAATGGGTTCCATCTATGCACACCACACAACCAACCTTTCCCTTGAATTGCCCTGACAATGTGAAGAGAGCAGGGTAATCATTGATCGTAACAAAAATAATTGCTCTTAGTGTGAATGAATCTTTGCGATACTCGTCCATCATTTCAACACCTTGTATCCATAACATTTTCATCTCCTCCATTAAGGGCTCCAAGAAAACATCCATGTCAACTCTAGGTTGGACTGGTCTAGAGATAAGTATGGTTAGCAAAAGGTATTTTCGCTTCTGCATCAACCATGTTTAAGGTTGTAGATGGTGAGAATCACTGGCCATGTGCTGTGCTTGCTGCTCCTCTCAGCAAATGGATTCATTCCGTCGGTACTCAGTGCAAACCTAACATTTCTTGGTTTGCTGGCAAAGTCTTGATGGTTCTCATTAAAATCTTGCCACTGCTTTCCATCGGCTGGATGGCGAAGCTTGCCATCATTTTTGTGCTCATCCGAAGCATGCCAACTCATAAGTTTTGCATCGTCAGGGTTAGCAAACAAACTCCTCAGTCGATCTACCACTGGAAGGTACCACATCACTAAAGCAGGAATCTTTTTCTGCGCATAATAATCAACCTCTTCTTTATCTTTGCTGGTGGGTTTTGAACTCTGCTGGGTCTTCTTTTGGGTCTTCTTTCGCTTCTTCCCTGCTTTACACATGGAGGCAGCACAATCCTCATGTCGATAGTCTTTATTTGTCTTATACCGACTTGCACCACACTTTGGACACTTATCCAAGTCCTTGTATTCATCACCGCGATATAGGATACAGTGATTCCTGCACGCATGGATCTTCTCGACACCCATAGTGAGCGGACTGATCAGCTTCTTTGCATGGTACGTGTTAGTAGGCAATTTGTTCTCCTTGGGAAGCATGTCTCCGATAATACTTAAGAACGTATCGAATCCAACATCAGACAGACCATACCTGGCTTTTGCCATCAGTAGTTTTAGCACAGATCTCAGCGTCGTGAACTTTTTGGTACAACCCTTGGACTCATCATACAGAGGCTCTTCAGCAGCCTTCTTCAAGGCCTCCATCCCTTTCATTAATAACATTGATAGTTTAGTATGACGATGCAACATTGCCTCTAAGAATTCAAAATCTTCTGCGGCTGTATCATTTGGTAAGACATGAGTTCTGTCATCAGCATTTCTCCCACCAAAACCACCAGCAGTAACATTTGGCACAACATGTTCATGGACAATATATGTGCTTCATCTTTGTTCTCAAATCATGGTTCTTAGCAGCATCAACAAACCTATGGACCTTAGGTTTGTATGATGGATCTAGTCTTGATAAGTTATACATCCAGAAGGACCGCTCCATCATGAGCTGTGCAAAAATTAGTAAATTAATTGATCTCAATGCAAAACAAGTAGTTTAGGAAAATTGTCATCTAAACTTTCAAACAACAACTTGTGAAGATGAAAACCTCAGAGCTAACATTAAAAATAAAGACAAAACCCTAAGTAATAAAAAAAACTAACAACTAAATCAAATTGACAATGTAGAAAAACACCATTGATGGAATCAACTAAATATATACCTTGATTCACTATAATAAATTTGATAAGGAAACATGGAAATGGTCAGAGGAGAGGCATCATCTTAAGCAACCTCATACATGAAAAATACATATTGCATAATGAAATCAAATTTACATAAAAATGAACATCCTAAACAATAGAAAACTTATCTTTCTCTTTCTTCCCAAGCATGGAAACACCATTCATGGAAAGCACTACATATGTATTTCTTGGATTCACTAATTAGAGAAGAAAACATAGAAAAAAAGAGAGGAGAGACTTCATCTAACCATCTTAAGCAACCTCATTTGAGCAAATATAGTCCATACCTAGCTATTCTACTCTCTCTCTCATGGTGAAACCCTAGATCCAAAAAGTAGCTCTAATTGAGCAAGAGGGCACAAAAAGAGCCTTTAGAGGCATCAACTAACCTTTCTTAGCCACCTCCTTCCAAGAAATGAAGATCAAAACCTCCCTCCTTGTATTTTGGAAAAACTGGACCTCCAAGATGTGCTCCAATGGAATGTGGCTGCTACCTACAGTTCTGCCCGAGGAGGAAGAAGGGGTTCTGGGGTATTTATAGAAAGAATAGCACAGGCAGTTTGCTTAGGAAACCGCCTGTGTAAATCCTTTAACACAGGTGGTTCACATAAGAAAACCACCTGTGTTAATGCTCTATTTACACAGGCGGTCTCCTTATATGAACCGCCTGTGTAAATCCATTAACACAAGCGGTTCACATAAGGAAACCGCCTGTGTAAATGGAGCATTAACACAGGCGGTTTTCTTATGTGAACCGCCTGTAAAGACCTATTTACATAGACGGTTTTTAAATCTTGCCGTACAAATTTACACCACAGGCGTGTTACAACTATAACCGCCTGTGAAAATTTTTTGCCCCCACCGGCTGAGAGCATCTGTGTACTAGTGGTGGTTTCACACCGAATCTTTTATAAATACTTTTAATTTGATAGTGTCAACTAAAATATGTTTTCATTAATTGTAAATGCGAAGTTTAAACCACATTATAATTTCGAGCTAGAGGCTTACATGCTTTTCTATTTTACATTGTTAATGTTTGAATGGATTAAATAATACACATATGTTTATAAACATATGATTAGTTTAACTTGTCTTTCTAAATTAAATATATAATTTTACTTCCTTTTTGGATGTTTTCTAAATATCTTATACATGCTTTTATATTGTTAAAATAAATAAAGCTAAAAGTTCTCTCTCTTATAAAGATAATTTTTCGGTAGTTGTTTTCTATTCACCGTAACTCTCATTAGCGTGTTTTTGGTGACTGTGTGTTCGTAGTGATGCGTAGATTAATTTTCAAACCTTTTATTGTTGGTGTACTGTTCTAATCATAGCCTTTGTTGCTTCGCGTATGTTTGGCCTCGATTGTTTGTGTGTTGATGATCGATGATCGAGTTTTTACGTAGAGCAATACTTCAGTGATCAAGATCAGAGCCTTGAACAACTAGTAAGACCAACAGGATCAACAAGAGCATTTGGATTAAGGCAAGTATAGTATTTGGATTTTATTTCTGTGACCATGATCCTGTGACTAGATTAATGTTAAGTAATAAATGATAAAAATGACTTTTTAGCAACTTGCTGATTTATCTATACGTGATCACCCGGGATAACAGTGCAACCATGAGGGCTATAATGGCTCTGGTTTTAGTTAAGTATGAGTAATTTTTCTAGCTCATTAGCGGTTACCCATGTGGCACAATTGGGGAATAGCAGACCGTGGATTCCTGCGGGTGGATCACACAGACTGACTAATGAAACCAAGCGGCCCTAACTTGTTAGACGAACCTTTGAAAGACTTCATAGTGATCCCTGCCGACCTTCCTTGGTAGTGGGTTATGAGGCTGATCACCTCGGACGAAAGGGTAAATCATGACTCATAGGTAAAGATGTACAACCTCTGCAGAGTGTTTAAAACTAGTATACTAGCCGAGCTCACGGTCAGGAGCGGCCTTGGGGACATCTACATTAAGGGTGATGATTCTTGTGTGTTAAATATGCTCATTGTTTATTGTTTAACGCTCTACATTATTTATGTCACATTGATCATGAGATTGTGAGAGCTATACAATCTAGTTGCTATACTTGTGGAGTTCAACATGGACTCACTCTTACTATTTCCCCCATACTTTAGGAAGAGTGTTAGGCTTGTGATCAACCAGTCAGTTTGGATCCTGTAGAGTGGAGTTAATACCCAAAGTTTGAAGTTGCTTCCGCTATAAGCTGCTAAAGGTTATCTCTGATTTATTATGTACATTATATATTTATGCATTGTCTATTGATATTGTCCCTTATTTGTAGCTATATGTGAGATTTGACTTCTAAGACTCACATATGGTACATATCTGGTTTCGTCCTTAAAATCGGGTATTACAAGCATGGGTTGGTTATGGCACAAAAGGCTTGGTCATGTTAGAATGAAACCATTGAACAAGTTAGTCAAGCATGATCTTGCTAGAGGCTTGAAAGATGTCACATTTGAGAAGGATAAAGTTTGTAGTGCATGTCAAGTCAGAAAGCAAGTTGACAACACTCATCCAAAGAAAAGAATCATGAGTACATGCAAGGCATTTGAGTTATTGCACATGGATTTATTTGGACCAACCACATACACAAAAATTGGTGGTAACAAATATGGATTTGTGAAAGTGGATGATTTCACAAGATATACATGGGTATTCTTTCTTAGTGACAAGAGTGATGCTTTTGCAACCTTCAAATCTTTTGCCAAGAGAATTCACAATGAGTTTGAAATAACCATCAAGAAAGTGAGAAGTGAGAATCGAAGTGAATTCAAGAATACAAGAGTTGATGAGCTATGTGATGAATTTGGCATTAGGAACCAATTCTCGGCCAAATACACTCCACAATCGAATGGGGTTGTTGAGAGGAAGAATAGAACCTTGATTGACATGGAAAGATCAATGTTAAGTAAGTACAATGTGAGTCATTCTTTTTGGGCTGAAGAAATCAACATGGCTTGCTACTATAGCAACTGACTCTATTATCATCCGATAATGGAGAAGACACCATATGAGCTCTTGAATGGTAGAAAGCCCAATATTGCATAGTTTTAGGTTTTTGGTTGTAAATGCTATATATAAAAGAAAGACACTATGTTGAGCAAGTTTGAAAAGAAATGTGATGAAGGTTTCTTGCTTGCTTACTCTATTACTAGCAAAGCTTATAGAGTTTGGAATTTGGCTAGTGGTACTCTTGAAGAGGTGCATGATGTTGAGTTTGATGAAACCAATGGCTCTCAAGAGGAAGATGAGAATCTAGATGGTGTGAGAGGCACACAATTGGCCAATGTAATGAAGAATATGGATATAGGTGACTTAAGGCCTAGAGAGGTGATTGATGTCAAACATAACAGAACGAGTGATTCCTACTTCTAATGTGCAAGCTAGTGGTTCTCATGATCAAAATCAAGCTAGTGAAAGAGCATCTAGGCCCCCAGCGATTTCGGTGATTAATGACAATGTTGATTACTATGACTAACGTGTGTTTTGCAGAGGCAAAGTCTTTAGTGAGGTCATGGTAATAGGTACTCGATGAACAGGGACGTACATGCCTACTTAATAGTGGAAATCTTTTCAATTTTCAAAGGATGGTTGGACATCGTCAAGACTAGACTATGTCTAAGTGCCATATGGTGAAGAAGGGCACTTAGAGTAGTTTAGGACTTTGTTTTCCTTTGACCGTACTATTAAGAGGGGCTTTGATCTAGTAGCTTGACTTAGGCAAGGCTTTAGGTTTAGGTGTGGTGCACACTTGGTAAACCTAGCACTAGGCAGCTCAGAGATAGTCCTTAGATCGAGAGGAACAACTTCGTTTTGGAATAGTCGCATTTCGACGAAATTAGGGTGCCTAAAGAGGCACCGGACGCTGCACCGGACGCTTAGTGAGTGCGTCCGGTGAGGTCATTAGCCGTTGGAAAGTTTTGGTGCTTAGGGTTAGGCACCGGACGCTAGCACCGGACTCACCAGGCAGCGTCCGGTCCCACACCTAGGGAGGTTGTAAACTTCCCTTGAGCACCAGACGCTAGCACCGGACGCACCGGGTAGCGTCCGGTCCCGTACAAAGGGAGTTTGTAAAACTCCCCGGAGCACCGGACGGTGCCACCGGACGCTGGGAGGTAGCGTCCGGTGACCTGTCATACGCAGGTACAATTAGCCGTTGTGTGTCACCGGACGCTCGGTGCAGAGCGTCCGGTGCAACATTAACAGCGTCCGGTGACCCCGTTTTCAGTGGAAAACGGTTGGCTAACCTTTAGACTTCGTGGGGTGTATTTATACTCCTCCACCTCGTCCATGAGAGCTCTCTTGCCCATTTGAACATCAGAGAAGCTTGTTGTGGAGCAAGAGAGTAGCAAGAGCCTAGAGAGGATTGAGATTTGAGTGATTTCTTGAGAGAATCCTTCTCTAGTGAATTCCAAGAGTCAAGTGTGCTTCCACCACTCTCTAGTGCCTTGTTTGGGTCAAGTGAGAGTTCTTTGCTTGTTACTCTTGGTGATCGCCATCACCTAGATGGTTCGGTGGTGATTGGAGGCACGAAGACCGCCCGGATTTCTTGTGGGTGGCTCGTGTCAAGCTTGTGAGCGGTTTTGGGCGATTCACCGCGACGGAGTGTCGAAGAATCAGCCCGTAGAGAGCACTTGGTCCTTGTGCGGACCAAGGGGGAGCAAGACCCTTGCGCGGGTGCTCCAACGAGGACCAGTGGAGAGTGGCGACTCTCCGATACCTCGGCAAAACATCGCCGAGCACTTTCTTCCACTACTCCTTTACATTCTAGCATTTACTTTGTGTTTTTATATTCATAGAATTGCCATGCAAAATAGGATTGGAACTAGGTTGCAAAACTTTTATCCGGTAGCTCTCTAGTCACACTAGGCACAAGGGGTTGAATTGGAGCTTATAGGTTGCTTAAATTTTTAGAGAAGCCCAATTCACCCCCCTCTTGGGCATCTTGATCCTTTCAATTGGTATCAGAGCCTAGTGCTCTTTATTTAGGCTTCACCGCCTAGAGAAAGATGTCTAACGGGGATGGACCACCACCCATGTTCGATGGGGATGACTTCCCGTATTGGAAAATACGGATGGAGTCATATCTTGAGGCATGCGATGTAAAGTGCCTAAAAGCCACGACCGAAGGGTTTACCCCTCCGGCAAAAGACACCGCTCTTACTCCACAAGAGCAAAAAAACGAGAAGTGGAATGCGAAGGCCAAAAACCACATCTTTAGACGCCTTTGCAAAGAGGTGTTCAACCGCGTTCGGAGCCACAAAACCGCCCATGCTCTATGGAAGGAACTTTGTGCGCTCCATGAGGGATCAAAGAGTGAACGCGAGGAACACTATCACTTGGTGATGAACAAGCTTAATACTTTTGAAATGCTTCCCAAAGAAAATGCTAATTAAATGTATTCTCGCTTGAATGTCATTGTACAGGAGCTAAATGGACTTGGGCTCACTCAAATGAGTGCGGTGGATGTCGCAAGGAAGATACTATGTGTGCTTCCCATTGAGAAATATGGGCACATAGTAACGGTGCTTCATCAAGGCAATCTCTCCACCGCTACACCAACCGCCATATTGGGGAAGATCAATGCTCATGAGATGTATATGCATATGAACCCCCAAGATGGCTCCTCATCGGCCAAGAAGGAGAAGAAGGACTTGGCCCTCAAAGCTTCTCACAAGGGCAAAGCCAAGAAGATTGAAGTTGAGTCATCAACTTAAAGTGATGATGATGCATCCATTTCTCTCATGGTGAGAAGAACCACCAAGATGTTGAAGAAGCTCAACAAGAATAGAGTCAACTTTGACTCCAAGAAGAAGAAGTTCTTCACAAGTAGCAAGAGAAAGCCCATCTCCGAGATGGATTGCTACAATTGTGGTGAGCTTGGCCATTTTGCTCATCAATGTCCAAAGCCCAAGAAGGACAAATACAAGAAGAATAAAGAGCAAGATGATTCAAGTGATGATGAGAATAATGACAAGAAGCAATACAAGAAGAAAGGTGGCAAGAAGAAGGAGCACTACAAGAAGAAGAATGGCAAGGCTTACATTGTTGGTGAATGGCTCACCGACATTGAGAGCTCTAGTGGTGACTCCTCCGACAATGAGAGTGATGATGAGAAGGTTGCTGCCATTGCCATCGATGCTCCATCACCATCATCTTCACCACCATCTACATCCTCTACACATCTATGCCTCATGGCTAAGGGTGACCGGAAGGTACAAAGTGAGGATGAGAGTAGTGAAAGTGATAGTGAATACGAATCAACTTCTTATGATGAACTTGTAAAATTGCTTAACAAGTACACAAAAGTCATAAGAAAATCTAGAAGTGAAAATGAAAAGCTTGAACTTGAAAATGAAACACTTCTAGCAAAGCTAAAGTCTAGTGAGGAGCTTAGAGATCAAAATGAGATCATGACCACTAAGCTCAAGGAGCTCAAACTCTCTCTAAAAGAGCTCAAAGAAAAACATGATAAACTTGAGAGTGTTCATGATGAGCTTATCACTAGATAGAGAGCAATAAAAGAAGAGCTAACAACTCTAAAAGCAAACTATGACAACCTTGAGATAGCATATGAACTTGCAATTGATGAAACACATGTTGCTACTAACTATGTTGCTAAGCTTGATGTAGCCACATCTTGTGATGACTTACTTGTGGAGAGCACAAGCAAATGTGTTGATTGCAAGGGCAAGAAAGTGGTAGTGGCCGAGAGCTATGAGGACACTATCAAGCTCAAGGAAGAAATTGTCATGCTCAAGAAAGAGTTGCAAGAGCAAGCCAAGCACAAGACCATTGTGGTTGAGTCACTTGATCAAGACAAGAAGCTTGCATATGAGATCAAGTTGCTCAAAGAAGAAAATCAATATCTCAAGCTTGGTTTGATGTATGACAAGCAAGAAGAAGATGAGGCATTCATCTTGGATGAGTTAGCTAGCAACAATGACCCAATCATCAAGAAGCTAACTCAAGAGAATAGCAAGCTCAAGAAAGAGAAGGAACATCTAACCAAGGGGTTAGCTAAGTTCACAAAAGGGAAGGACCTTCAAAGTGAGCTTTTCATGAACACTGTCATGAAGATGGACAAGAGTGGGATTGGCTACAAGGCTTATCAAACAAAGCTCATCAAGTCTCTAGCCACTCATGATCAACTAAGCAAGCCAAAGCCAAAGAGATGCTTTGAGTGTGGACAAGAAGGATACTTTTCTCATGAGTGTAAGGCACCACTACCACCACCCTTGCCTAAGCATGCAAGACCATTTGCCTTCAATGCTCACTACATTGTAAGGAAAGACAAGTGTGGCAAGGTCAAGGTTAGCTTCATGGGGCCGCCCAACAAGCAAAGGCCAAAGAAGATTTGGGTGCCAAAGCAACTAGTAGAGAAGGTCAAGGGCCCTAAGCAAATGTGGGTCCCTAAATCTCAAGCTTGATCTCTTGTGTGTAGGTGAACTACAAGACCGGTGGATTACATTGGGTAATTGATAGTGGTTGTACTCAACATATGACCGGAGATCCCCGGATGTTCACCTCTCTTGATGAAGACGTTGACAACCAAGAGAAGATCATATTTGGTGACAATTCAAAAGGCAAGGTCAAGGGTCTAGGAAAGGTTGCTATATCAAATGACAACTCCATCACCAATGTGCTCTATGTGCAATCTTTGAGTTTCAACTTGCTCTTGGTTGGACAACTTTGTGATCTTGGATTTGAATGCTCATTCAAGAAGAAAGAAGTAATTGTGACCAAGGAGGATGATAATGAAGTGGTATTCAAAGGCTTCCGACACAACAACTTATATGTAGTTGATTTCTCATCCGATGAAGTTGATGTCAAGAGTTGCTTATTCACCAAGACTTCACTTGGGTGGTTGTGGCATAGAAGGTTAGCACATGTTGGAATGGGCACACTCAAGAAGTTGATGAAGAAAGAATTGATTGGAGGCTTGAAGGATGTGACATTTGAAAAGGACAAGCTTTGTAGTGCATGTCAAGCGGGCAAGCAAGTTGGAAACACTCATCCAACCAAGGTCTATCTCTCTACTTCAAGAGTGCTTGAACTACTTCACATGGATCTATTTGGACCAACCACATATGCTAGTCTTGGAGGCAACAAGTATTGCTTGGTCATAGTTGATGACTTCTCCTGGTACACTTAGACATTCTTTTTGCAAGACAAGGCCGAAGTTGCATCCATATTCAAGAAGTTTGCAAAGAATGCCCAAAATCAATTTGATGTCAAGTTCAAGAAAATTAGAAGTGACAATGGCAAAGAATTTGACAACACCAACATAGAAGAGTATTGTGATGAAGTTGGAATCAAACATGAGTTCTCCTCAACATACACACCACAACAAAATGGGGTTGTAGAAAGAAAGAACCGGACATTGATCACCTTGGCAAGAACCATGCTAGATGAGTACAACACTTCGGAGAAGATGTGGGCCGAAGCAATCAACACCGCATGCTATGCTTCAAACCGGCTCTTTCCTCACAAGTTCCTAGAGAAGACACCATATGAGTTGCTCAATGGGAAGAAGCCCGATGTCTCATTCTTTAGAGTGTTTGGGTGCAAGTGCTACACCTACAAGAAGCGCCAACACTTGGGCAAGTTCCAAAGAAGATGTGACATTGGCTACTTGGTTGGGTATTCATCAAAATCCAAGGCATATAGAGTCTTTAACCATGCCACAAACATGGTTGAAGAAACATTTGATGTTGAATTTGATGAAACTAATGGCTCCCAAGGAGCAAGTGACAATCTTGATGATGTAGGTGGTGAACCATTGAGGGATACCATGAAGAACATGCCGGTGGGAGACATCAAGCCAAAAGAAGATGATGATGTGCAAGTCATTGAGCCACCATCCACCTCACAAGTACCACAAGATGAAGACAAGGATGTGAGAGATGCTCATGAAGACACCCAAGTCACTCATGAGCAAGCGGTGGCACAAGCACAAGATGTTGATGCTCCCCAACCAACCCCTCAAGTGGCGCCAAGAAGATCATCACATCTCCTCCAAGATCACTCTCAAGATCTCATCATCGGGATTCCATCACGTGGTGTAACTACATGCTCTAGACATGCTTTATTTATTGAACATCACGCTTTTGTGTCTCTTGAAGATGAACGAAAGACTATAGAGGAAGCTCTTCGTGATGCGGATTGGATCATGGCCATGTAAGAGGAGTTGAACAACTTCTCTCGCAACCAAGTACGGACACTTGAAGAGTGACCCAAAGATGCAAGAGTGATTGGAACAAAGTGGGTCTTCCGGAACAAGAAGGATGATCAAGGCAAAGTGGTGCGCAACAAGGCAAGGCTCGTGGCAAAAGGCTTTTCACAAGTGGAAGGTCTTGACTTCGGTGAAACTTTTGCACCGGTGGCAAGACTTGAAGCAATCCTATCCAACTTGCATATGCATCTAGTCATGATATCAAGTTATTTCAAATGGATGTGAAAAGTGCTTTTTTGAATGGTTATATTAATGAGCTTGTCTATGTTGAGCAACCCCCCGGTTTTGAAGACCCTAGGTACCCCAAGCATGTCTACCGGTTGTCCAAGGCTCTCTATGGTCTCAAGCAAGCTCCTAGAGCTTGGTATGAGAGGCTTAGGGACTTCCTCATTGAGAAGGGCTTCAAGATTGGGAAAGTTGACACAACACTCTTCACCAAGAAAATGAATGGGGAAATCTTCATTTGCCAAGTTTATGTTGATGATATTATTTTTGGCTCTACTAATGCAGACTTTTGCAAGGAATTTGGTGATTTGATGTCCAAGGAGTTTGAGATGTCCATGATTGGCGAGCTATCCTTCTTCCTAGGATTTCAAGTAAAGCAAATGAAGAGGGGTCTTCATCTCTCAAGAGAAGTACACACAAGATCTTCTCAAGAGATTCAAGATGATGGATTGCAAGCCAATCAAGACTCCCATGGCATCAAATGGGCATCTCGACTTGGATGAGGGAGGTAACCCAATTGACAAGACTTTCTATCGCTCTATGATAGGAAGTCTACTCTACCTCACCGCATCTAGGCCCGATATCATGTTTAGTGTGTGTATGTGTGCTAGATATCAAGCAATGCCTATGGAATCTCATTTGATTGCCGTCAAGAGAATTCTTAGGTATCTAAAATACACACCGTGCCTAGGCTTGTGGTATCCCAAAGGTGCAAGATTCAAACTTGTAGGCTATTCCGATTCGGATTATGCCGGGTGCCGGATTGATAGAAAAAGCACATCCGGAGGGTGCCACTTCCTAGGTAGATCACTTGTCTCTTGGACGTCAAAGAAACAAAATAGTGTTCCCTTGTCAACGGCCGAGGCGGAATACATTGCCGCCGGTGCTTGTGGTGCACAAATACTTTACATGAAACAAACTTTGCTAGACTTTGAAGTAGTACTAGACAAATTACCTTTGTTGTGTGACAATGAAAGTGCTGTAAAACTTGCTAACAACCCGGTTCAACACACCCGCACAAAACATATTGACATCCGCCACTACTTCCTTAGGGATCATGTTGCTAAAGGTGACATATCTCTAGAGAATGTGGGAACGGAAAATCAATTGGCGGATATCTTCACAAAACCCCTAGATGAAGCTAGGTTTTGTATGTTGAGAAATGAACTTAATGTGCTTGATCTCTCTAACTCCACTAAAAAATGAAGTTGTATGTTGAAACTTGTAAATAGCTTTTGCTTTGCATTTCATGCATACTAAAACTAAAACTCAAAGATTGTCTAACATGGTTAAGATAACCCCCTTGCGTGTGTGAAAAAGCTTAACCTTGGATCAAACTTGACAAGCATTAGTTTACTTTCAAGTATTGCATTTCACCTCATATCATATGCATGCTTGTTAGTTGACCGTCTCTTTTCGGTTATTCTTTGAGCATCCGCTGTGTTCGTCCATAGATAGGGGGAGCATTCAAAGCTCATTATGACTTAAACCCCTAGCTTTATGGCCACACGATGCTCCTTGGTGATTTCTCTTGACTATTTTCATAAAAACTACTAAGCCTAAGGCTAAATATTTGTGAAAATTTGAGGGTTTGAGAGAGGTCACTCATACCAGTTCCACTTAGTGTTTATTTGTGAGTCTTTGAAGTTGGAACTTGGTTGGGTCAAAGTCGGACGAGGTGCTAAGTTGAAAAAGGACCCAAAGGTGCACCGGACGATGCACCGGACGCTGTCTCGGTGCGTCCGGTGCGGTGATTCTGCTGGACAGCACTCACCGGACGCAGGAACAGTGTCCCTGCAGCGTCCGGTGAGGTGCATCTGGTGCTCAGCCCGACATGCCCTAGAGCACTGGACGCTAAGGCCAGCGTCCGGTGGCCATCGTCCGGTGGTATGCCGTTTTGAAAACCTCTCTGCGCATGAGTCCGGTGGTCACCGGACGCGTCCGGTGCCACATTAAGAGCATCCGGTGACCCCACGGCGGGCGCATATAACCCACGCCCGAGGGTCGGTCTCGCGGCAGTTATCTTCTATCTCGCGATTCGTCTGCCTGCGCCCGTGCCCTAGGTCACCAAGAAGGACGCCGCTGCCGCCGTTTCGAGTTTTTCTTCGGTGGTTCGCGCTTCCCCACAGGCAGATCTTCTTCCTGGCTACTCTCCTTCCCTCTTCTCACGTCCCCCGTGAAGCAAGTTAGGGTTTGGGTGAGTCTTTTGAACCTTGCCCTCAAGGTGCTCGAGTTAATGCTTGAATGGATTAGATGGTTGTTCTTGACCACGATTTGATTCCTTTGATCCCTACAGCACCCTGTGGATTTGAGTTGCGTGCTCCGGTGGATCTTGATCTTGATCTTTCATCTGGAACGCGTCTCGTCATCGGATCGTAAGCCGTTTGCACCCGTTCTTTATCTAATCTTGCGATCTATAGGGTTTTCTCACCTCTAGCTATTATGTTTGCTTATGTATGCCCTATCTACTCTATCTCTTGCAGCACGTTGATCTCTCGTGCCAGTTTCTCAGTTGTCGGCAGTTGTTCAGGCTTTGTTTCTTGCGATGGCTCGTTGCAAGAATGTCAGTGGTCCGGCAGCCAGTGCTGGTGGTTCTCCAAGTGGTGATGGTGGAGGTGATCCTCCTCGTCGCCTGTCAGCGGCAGAAAAAGGCAAGGGAAAGAAGCTGGCCACCAAAAAGAGGAAGGCCAGTGACAAAGAGGCAGAGGTGGCAGAGGCAGTTGCAGCAGCAGCTGAGGCCGCAGAGAGAGGTGGACGTTCAGGTGCACTGAGGATTGAGGCCGATCTCACGCCACGTCAGAGGCGTGCAGTTCTTCAGGTAGAGGCACTCCATGGATCCCCTCCTGGCACCATCATGCAAGGAGGTCAGCGTGTCAGGATTGCGGTTGGAGATCCAGATCAGGAGGATCCGGCCACAGACACAGAGGCCCAGGCAGAGGGACCGGCAGAGGCACAACAGCAGGAGCAGCCGCTCAGGAGGTTGACTCACACTCGTACTCAGGCCACTCCTCGGACTGGTACGCAGGGTCAGTCTACCTCCGCTGCTCGTGCTACCCCAGCTCCTCGTCAGACACCAGTGAGGATACATAGGGACTATACTCAGGTTTCAGCTCGGGAGATCCAGCAGCTGCAGTTCGTTCCGTTTCCCACTTGGTTTCCAGCTGCCAGGGATCTGAGAGCCACTGCCAGGTTCTACACAGTAGTCCAGGAGGACATCTACGAGGCTCTGGTTTGCTCACAGGCTCAGTTCAGGGAGCACAGGGTGCTCGATCTTGAGATTCTAGGGAACATGGTCGGTGCAGACATCAGGCAGTACTTCACATACCTCCACGGTCTCCCAGAGCTGCTCGCTTTGCCTGGTACATACTGTGAGCAGTGGGTCAGAGAGTTTTATGCCTCAGTGTGGGTTTCTCCAGATCACAGCTATATCCACTACGCACTGGCAGGCACAGACTATAGGGTGACAACACAGAGTGCCAGAGAGGTCCTTGGGTTAAGAGCCTACCCCACCAGGATTCACCAGCTGTGCTACGGGAACTTCGAGCCCCCTCGACGTCCTCACGGTGGTGAGATACCACTGGTTGACTTTGTGGCTCCCTATTTCCGTCAGTGGTTTGGAGGGGGCTCTAGCAGGACCGTGGGAGATTTGACACGCCCAGCCAGGATCCTCGACTTTGTGTTGAGGAAGACACTCCTTCCCAGGACAGGCTACAGAGATGGCTTCACCAGGATACACCAGTGGCTGGTAGCTCACCTCATCTCGAAGACTCCTTTTGACTTGTGGGATTTGATAGTCTCAGAGATCGAGGACACTATTTTAGAGAGCTTCAGAGGTCGGCGTCAGTTGCCATATGCACACTGGATCACTATGATTATTCTTCGTGCTAGGCCAGTACCACTTCCAGCTCACCTGCAGAGAGAGTTGTCAGACTCCGACACCGTGTTCCCCCACTACGACCCCAGGCAGATGCTGAGAGCACACCACGACCTCAGAGCTCCACCACCTCCTCGTGCACCACATGGTCAGGTGCCTCCACCTTCTCCTAGGGGCACTCGCAGTTCAGGAGTAGTACCAGAGACTGAGGAGGAGCAGGATATCGCCATTGGGGCGTTTGCAGATGCAGAGGCTCAGGAGGATGTTGACTTTGCTTCAGACAGCTTAGACGATGATTATTGTCTTCCAGTGCCAGACCTTCCTCCGAGGACGCATGACCACAAGGCAGGAGGCTCCTCGAGTGCTTCAGACCCCGCTTTACTTGCTATACTAGAGGGGATGAGAGCCGATCAGCGGCGGGCAGCTGAGGAGCAGGCGAGGAGAGACAGGGACCAGGCTGCCATCAATGCAGCCATGCAGGCTAGGCAGGACGAGCTTCAGAGACAGCTTCTGACCTTCCAGGAGCAGCAGCTTGCATTCCAGGCTCAGCAGACAGCGATGATGGCCGCTCTTATGGCTGCCTCAGGGATTCAGCTTCCACAGATCCAGCTCCCAGGAACTTTGTCTGTCAGGCCTCCCACTCTAGCACCTCAGAGTCAGAGTCAGCCACCGCTTCAGCTTCCCGCTCAGAGTCAGCCATTCTCGATGCCACAGCACCAGGTCTCTCAGGGTGCTATCTCATCTGGCTTTGAGCAGGTACCGCAGTTTACACCTCTCCGCTCTGGATTCACGCCCCAGTCAGCGACAGCGTCACATCTGGTGTTGGATTCGTCAGCAGGCTAGCACATCAGTTTCTCGTACAGTGCTTTGACCGGTGACCCTACGCCTCCACCCCTGCAGGCTCCTGCGGCTTTTACGGTCCCAGTCACCACTACTGAGCGCCTGTCGTCGTCAGTAGCCTCGTCTGAGCAGCTTGCACCGTCTTCTACTGTGCCAGAGATGTCTGCTACAGCGACCGAGTCCGTGCCAGCCTCATCAGCAGGACTTGAGCAGCCACCTCAGCCAGTGACAGCTTCAGTGGCCCCAGAGCAGACCCAGACCGCTTCGCTAGTACCTGCAGCTTCAGAGGGTCACTCCACCTCCTCTGACTCGACAGCCGATGGATCCGATGATGCAGCCCGTTTTGAGGCCGTGACGAGGGACTCTACTCTCCGCCTCCACCTCCGTCCTCTTAGGTTTTTTTTGGCGCTTGATGCCAAAGAGGGAGAGAGTGTGAGTATGAGAGTTAGGGGGAGCTAGAGAGCTAGAGAGGGGCTTTATTCTTTTGATATACTCTTTTGTGTGCTACTCCATCACGCATCATGTTTACTTTTATGCATTGCACTTGTGTGAGATACTTCTGTGAGTTATACTCTATGGTTGTGAGACATGACTTATGGTTATTTGCTTATCCTTTTGTCATGTGTTTGGCTCATATTACTTTTTGCTTCCGCGTTTTACTCCGATGTTTTATGAGCCATTTGTGTTTATATCCTGTTGTACACATCTTACATATTTGGATGCAGGATTTTAGACATGGTCGATATAAGCATGCCTAATCCCTTTGCTCTTATTGTATCATGCTTATTGAAACCAAGTCATTTGAAAATCTCACTTCTTTTCATACTCGAGGTTATTGTCATCAATCACCAAAAAGGGGGAGATTGAAAGAGCATCTAGGCCCCCAGTGATTTCGGTGATTAATGACAATGTTGATTACTATGACTAACGTGTGTTTTGTAGAGGCAAAGTCATTAGTGAGGTCATGGTAATACGTACTCGATCAACAGGGACATACATGCCTACTTAATAGTGGAAATCATTTCGGTTTCCAAAGGATGGTTGGACATCGTCAAGACTAGACTAGGTCTAAGTGCCATATGGTGAAGAAGGCCACTTAGCGTAGTTTAGGACTTTGTTTTCCTTTGACTGTACTATTAAGAGGGGCTTTGATCTAGTAGCTTGACTTAGGCAAGGCTTTAGATTTAGGTGTGGTGCACACTTGGTAAACCTAGCACTAGGCAGCTCAGAGATAGTCCTTAGGTCGAGAGGAACAAACTTCGTTTTGCAACAGTCGCGTTTCGACGAAGTTAGGGTGCCTAAAGAGGCACCAGACGCTACACCGGACGCTCAGTGAGTGCGTCCGGTGAGGTCCTTAGCCGTTGGAAAGTTTTGGTGCTTAGGGTTAGGCACCGGACGTTGGCACCGGAATCACCGGGCAGCTTCCGGTCCCACACCCAGGGAGGTTGTAATCTTCCCTTGAGCACCGGACGCTAGCACCGGACGCACCGGGTAGCGTCCGGTCCCGTACTCAGGGAGTTTGTAAAACTCCTTGGAGCATCGGACGTTGCCACCGGATGCTAGGAGGTAGCGTCCGGTGACCTGTCAGACGCAGGTACAATTAGCCGTTGTGTGTCACCGGACGCTCGGTGCAGAGCGTCCGGTGCAACATTAACAGCGTCCGGTGACCCCATTTTCAGTGGAAAACGGTTGGCTAACCTTTAGACTTCGTGGGGTGTATTTATACTCCTCCACCTCGTCCATGAGAGCTCTCTTGCCCATTTGAACATCAGAGAAGCTTGTTGTGGAGCAAGAGAGTAGCAAGAGCCTAGAGAGGATTGAGATTTGAGTGATTTCTTGAGAGAATCCTTCTCTAGTGAATTCCAAGAGTCAAGTGTGCTTCCACCACTCTCTAGTGCCTTGTTTGGGTCAAGTGAGAGTTCTTTGCTTGTTACTCTTGGTGATCGCCATCACCTAGACAATTCGGTGGTGATTGGAGGCACGAAGACCACCTGGAGTTCTTGTGGGTGGCTCGTGTCAAGCTTGTGAGCGGTTTTGGGCGATTCACCGCGACGGAGTGTCGAAGAATCAGCCCGTAGAGAGCACTTGGTCCTTGCGCGGACCAACGGGGAGCAAGATCCTTGCGCGGGTGCTCCAATGAGGACTAGTGGAGAGTGGTGACTCTCCGATACCTCGGCAAAACATCGCCGAGCACTTTCTTCCACTACTCCTTTACATTCTAGTATTTACTTTATGTTTTTATATTCATAGAATTGCCATGCTAGAATAGGATTGGAACTAGGTTGCAAAACTTTTATCCGGTAGCTCTCTAGTCACAGTAGGCATAAGGGGTTGAATTGGAGCTTATAGGTTGCTTAAATTTTTAGAGAAGGCCAATTCACCCCCCCTCTTGGGCATCTTGATCCTTTCAGCTAGTACAAGTGGTACTCAAGTGCAAGATCAATAAGCTAGTACATAATCTCATGATCAACCAATTGCAAAGCAATCAAGTGAAAATACTCCAACCATTCAATATTGCAAGAGATCATCCATTAGATCATATCATTGGTGATATTCAAAGAGGAGCACAAACTAGATCAAGATTAGCATTGAAACGACCTAGATTTTTTCACGAAGGGGAGAATCCATAGATTCGAATTATAATGTGATAAATCTGAAATTGAGCCATCACATTATCATATATGAGCTGTTATCAGAGTCATACATCGTGGAAAAACAAGATTACAACATATTTACTTTACAACTGTTGGTCAACAAACCTATTTACATTGCTTTTCTAGCGGAAACATACGCGGGTCTTTATCAGAGTCGACGTAGCACGTCAGCGGTGAAGGCTCCTCCTTCACAGGCAATCATTAGAGTCGGTGTAGTTTGTCAGCGGGCATAGCCTTCATCTTCAAACCAAACTTGAGTGTAGGAACGTGACCACCTAATCCTCCTATTCTCTGTAGTTATCATTGTAGATCACATCCAAAACCTGCTAAACAATTTTCAGTATGATTTGTACTGGCTACTGGCTCCCACCCTATGCTTTTGCGTAAGCTTTGTGGTAAGTGGAATGTAAAGGGTAGGTCAAGAGGCCTATATATGGCTGTAGTATTCCTATGCAAGTTCATCAATATTTTATAAATAATAATTCATCAAGTTTTAATCTATCTCAACCACACATCCATCCAACCATCCCATCACACACATCTCACCACACTCTCACTCTCTAGGCGGCAAGGACGACTCCCGCTCGTGCCTTGCCTCAACGGCCAACGCCGGATCCAACACAAACCCAGGGGAAGATAGAAGGGACTCCTCTCACTAGTCAAGTGAAGCTATACTTAGAAAAGGTCCATAGACAACGAATTGGCATATGTATCAATCAATCAACCAAAACTCTATAGAGGTTTACACTAACCACAAGATCACCATCATCAATGGTGGCCGCCGTCTAGGCTGATTCCGGGCTACCTTCCAACTAAACATGATGCCACCATACCACTCAAAACTGGGGCCATACCGGAGTACCACCGGCATGCTAGGACTATGAGGCGTAGTACTGAGCCCCCAAAGGTCACTATGCTGTATTAGGAGGGTGTGGGTCCTCATGCCCTTACCTCTCTATACTATCCGCTATCAAGCTAGTAGTAGTGGCACCACACTAGCTGGTCGTACATCCATCCCACACCATAGACAAGGCGAGTGGCGTGTAAGGCTTCCTATGAACCGGTTCTCAGAACATCTCGGTCCTTAGGGTGACCAAACAGGACATCTTCATGAGGGGCCAACCGATGCCCGCTCAATGGGACATCCGATTACCCCATGCTAAACAACACCTCCCATCCCGGCGCTTCGTCCCACGAAGACACTCCACTTCGGGACCTCTCCATATCACATGTACCCGCCATAGGTATCTCTCTTGGAGAACGCCCAAGTAGCGTCCCCTGGCAAGACTTGTCCCAAGACTCATCGTAGATCCTGCTCGGTCGACTCGACCCTCACCACACACCCAAGACACACGCCAAGATCTCCCCAAACCCATTATCCATTCCTTATCCGGTTATCGGCACCACATGCCTTATCCACTCACATCCAATCCTCCACAATGCATCACATCACGGATATAATGCATAGTAGAAGCAGTAGCAAGTAGTAAGCAAGCATCTAACCTAGCAGTGGATGTGCAAGGGTTATAGGTTGCAACAAGGTAATGACTCACAAGCAAGACTACCATGCAACCTATCATAGTTCATTTACATAAAAGTAAAGAACTAACATCTATATTATTGCATGTCTAATAGGATTTTTGAGGTTGGGTGGGATATGGCACCTGTCGTGTAACACTTCCAAGGTCCTTAGTGCACTTGTAGTTGTTCTCATCCGAGATCCATCTTTAATCTGCATGTCCTTCCTTTAACGGGTCCGGATCCGATCAATGCTAACCTGAAGCAACTACCTCAAAAGCGACAAACAAGGCGAAACAATCAAACCACTAGACCTAGAAAGAATGTGAAAAGAGGTGTCAGAACACTAAAGAACAAATACACTAAAAGAGCATCGAAAGGATAATGGCTTAGCCCTCTCGATGGATATCCAATCCCTAGGCTAAAAGAGATAGGAGTGATTGTTTACTAAGTACAAGCTGGAGTCTTAGCCTTGGCAGTACATCCCGGGTCGATCGTGTCGACCTGTACGACTTTAGTAACAATGGCGTAGACTCTATCTCATTCTAAGTATACACCACGGCTCATGGACTTTCGATCCAAGCATCATGGAGACCGACAAGAACCGAACGACTGTAAGCACAAGAAGTTCCAGTCTCTGTCTCAACCCGTACATCATTATGATTGATGAGAGCTAAGAGAGGGTGGAACATGAGAGAAAGAGACAAGAAGTGGTCCACTCTTTCCAATCCACACGCCCTTGGCCGAGGCAGGGCATTGAAAAGAGCGACACACTAAAGAACATGAGTGCTCAAGGTAATGGTAGGGTACCATGACCTTGGCGCACTAAATGCACTAAGACATCACTAGGGTTCTCAGCGGTGCGGTTGTCACCGTGGGAACCAAAGAAATGCTACGGCTGATATATGTACAAGCATACAAGGGCTTGAGCATGAAAGAACCAAAAAGGCAGGAAAGGACTGTAACACCCTAAATTTTGCAAGTTTTAAAATAGGAGAATTTGATTTAATTTTGTTATTTTTGTGCTCATGAAATATAGAGAAATAATATTTTTTAAATTAAAATTTAACCTAAGGCTTAGCTACATGTTTGTGCACTCATGCTTCTGCATTTGATTTATTGTGATGAGTGTATTTGAACCTAAAATTCAAAATAATTTAAATGATTTTGAAATGAGTTTGAAATTGCTTTTGAATAAAAGAAAAACAAAATAGTTTGGCAAAGGCTCTCCTTCCCTGATTCTGGCCCATCTTCCCTCTCGACCTGCTCTTTTCCACCTGCGGCCCACTTCCTCTTCGCCTCACCCGAGCCCAGCTCGGCATCCCCACTCGGCCCAGCTTTCTCTCCCTTTCCTCCTGCGTCTTGGACCATGAAACCCAGCTAGGCCAGGTCGCGTGGATGCCTTTTTCACTCCCCTTCAGCATGGGCCAAGACGCAGGCCGACCTAAGGCACCGCAGCAGCCCGCACAGCCCAACCGAGCACGCCTCTCCCTTCTCTCTTCTCTCATTGACGCCCAGGCACCGTGCCACGGTTTCACTGATAGGTGGGACCCACCGATCAGGCTCTTCTTCTACCTCGTAACAGAGCCAGGCTCTGTTTCAATTTGGATTTCGGCCGCGTGGACACTTTGCAATTGGCTTGCTCCGCACGCTGAGATCCCCCATAAATAGCAGCCGTGACCTTGACACCTCCCTATCCCAACCCTAGCATAGTTTGCTGCCCTAGCCAAGCTGAAATCATCGTCGAGATCCACGTCGAGCTCAAATCCTTTCTTCGTCGCGTCTCCGCCTCCGTGACCTCTCTGTCGAGCTTCTCATCGGCCCCGCGAAGTCGCCAAGTCTTTTCCTTTCTTTTTCCTCACTTTGGTTTGTTCGCTAACCCTCATTGATGTGCACAGGAATGCCACTGGCTGCCGTTCCACGTTGTCTGCCATCGTCAAGCCGTCCCTGTCCTTGTTCTTGGTCAGTTGAGTTCGTGGTAAGTTTCTCTTGCTCCTCATGCCCTTGGATCTAAGTTTGGTGCACCGTAGTGCGTTTCCCATCAACACCGGTGAACTTCCAGCCATGGCGCCGCCGCAAGAGAACTGTTTTGATGGCCAGCATCCCTTCCCCCTCTTTTTCGTTTAATCTGAGCTGTCCCTTGATGATCCAATGCCTTAGAATGGCCGATACCGCTTCGATTGTGTATTTTGTTAAAGAGCCCCTACAGTTTTAGGTTATAAAACCTACAGTCCAAAATGTCTTCCGAAAAGATTGTGTTGGTTTGTTTCAAAATATGTTTTCTATATTTACAAAACTGCCACTGTATTTGTTTTGCTCATAAAATCTCCGTTTGAAGTCTGATTTGATCCGTTCAAATTGTGTTCGATTTGTTTTCACGAGATCTACATGTTAGTCTCACTGTTTTACCACTTTGAAACTTTTTAACTTTGTGACCCTATATAATTAATTATTTTTCTAAAGAAAATCTTAGAAAATTCGTATCTTTTTCGTTTTAGCTTTGATTTTCGTGTTCTTTACGTTTGTGTGTTCGTAGTACAATGTAGATTCATTTTACAAACTTTTCATCTTTATTTACTACTGTTGGTGTACTATTCTAATTATAGATTTGTTTGCTGTGTATGATTACTTCTGGATGATTGTTGTTGATGTGATAGTTGAATATAGACGGTGAGCTTTACACGGTGATCAAGAAGAAGATTATTGAAGGTTTGGAACTAAAAGAAGGATCTGAGTTTTAAGGCAAGTATATCATGGGAATATCCTTGTTTTCCTAATAACTATAATCACATATAATTCATATTGCATGTGTCTCCTTGTTAAGGATTTTCTAGTATTGATCTTATACCTTGTCACCTATGGTTTTGCATTGGGTAGCTTATGCTAGTGCTTCACTAAACCATGATCTTGTAATTCGATTAATGGAATATGCAATAAACATTAAAAGATGACTTTTTAGCAACTTTGGTAAAGAGGGCTAGAGCATTGGGCTATCTTATGGTGCTCTAGTTTTTCTCCATAAGGACTTATCTATATATGATCATTTGGGACATACAATACAACTGTGAGGGCTGCATGGCTCTAGCTTTAGCTCAGTATGAGAAACTTTTCTAGCTTGTTAGACGTTACCCGTGTGGCTCAAATGGGGGATAGCAGACTGTGCATTCCCTGCGTGGTAGAATCATATGGACTCACTAATGAAACCAAGCAGCCCTAACTTGTTAGACGAACCTTTGAAAGGCTTCATAGTGAACCCTGCTAGCCTTCCTAGGAAGGGGGTTCAGAGATCTGCTACTTCAGGCTAAAGGGTAAATCATGACTCATAGTGAAAGTGTACAACCTCTGTAGAGTGTAAAACTGATATATCAGCTGTGCTCACGATCATAAGTGTCCTTGGAACCAATACAGAATAAATGATCTCTCATGGCAACTAATTGATAATGTTGATGTTAATATATTGTTGATGCTATTCTTTATTTACTTTACTTGATCATGAGTTTACTCTCGGACTTAACAACTTGATGCTACTCATATGCTAAAATTGTGACAACTAAAAGCTATATGTAGTTAACCAATGTCTAGCCTTTGAGCCTCATGAACCCCATGTTATTCTTGCTGAGTACAAAATGTACTTACGCTTGCCTTTACATTTTATTTGGATAAAAATCTAGGAAGGGTACCAGATTGTTAGTTTGGAGAAGAGTCTAGGCTTGTGATCAACCAGTCAGTTGTCCTTGTGGATTTGGAGCTTTCGCCTGAAGAACAAAGTGTATTTCCGCTATTTGCTATCTAAGGTTATATCTTCTATTGTCAGTTCACTATATATTAAGCATTGTGTATTGATATTACCCTTATTTGTAGCTATATGTGAGATTTCACTTCCTAGGCTCACATATGGTGTGTATCTGGTTTTGTTCATAAAACCGGGTGCTACAAGGACATGAGATTCACCTTCCTTTGATCCACTCGCCATAGCAACAGCGGGAATCTTAGAAATGGAATCAAAATGCTAAACTAGCAAAAAGGGCTCAATCCACATCTTACTGGGTCGACGAGGATTGAGATCAAGAGGGAAGACCGAAACTACACTCTTTCAACCAACACGCCATGGAATGAATGACAGTTGGAAGGGGAAAGGGACGATTACATGATCCAAACCCACTTGTAGGGCACCATGACTGTGCAACTAAATCGGCACAAAGCTATTCCTAAGGCCCGTAGTGATACGGTTGTCACTGCTAGGTTTGAGGAAATGCTATGGTCCAGGTGGTGCAAGCATATGAGGCAGTTAAGATAAACACATGAGAAAGTGGGTTAAGCCCAATGGCCATGGTGAGACAAACTTGTGTCCATGGGCTAAACCTACGTGAGAGTTGGCTTCTGTAGTTCCACGATAGTCATCCCTTAGTTCATCTCCTATGAACTAGGCTATAATGGACTCATCATGTGTGGGTAGGTGGTGCACCGATGTCGAGTCCATAGTGGCTATGCCCTAGAGTTGTAGGAGCGGCCAATTGTCACAGCACTACAAAGTCAACTAAAACAAAGGGGAAACGAGCTATGCTCAGCATTATGGCCATGGAGGGACGAACCCACGACCAAAATGGTCAAACACACTACCATTTCCCCGACAGGCTCAAAGGCTCAGTCCTCAAGCAAACAACACAAGAACAACAACAATAAGAGTAGCACATTTCCATAGTGACCAATAGAGATAGATAAACAAACCGGCACGAAGGCATGGCATAGGCATAGAATAGATAGAGATAGATCATGTACAAGAACAAGGATAGATGATCATATATGATAGGTATGATGAGAAAATGAAAAGGGGTGCTATGTTGACATCAAGCATGGTGTCAACGGGTTCAAGGGCTCGACCTTGCTGTGCAATGTTCAAATAGCTAGGGCAGAGTGTAGTGGTTCTAACTTCCAACAGCAGCAGCAGTGTCTTGGGTCCAGCGGCTCGACGACGTTCATAGCAAGTCGCAAGAAGGCCACCTGGTGTAGGGGCTCACCATGGTCAAGGAGTGATAGTGCACATCCCTCATACAAAATGGAGGACAGTGGCACGAAGGCTGGTCATCAAACAAGAATGCTAGCAAGAATGATAGCAAGGAGAAAAGGGCAGAGCTTGGGGCTTGTGACTCACGGCATGATGCTCTAGGCGACATCACAGATGGAGGATAGGTGGGCAAGGATGCCGAGCGTGTCCTTACCGATACCCTAGCCATGCAGGACATAGACAAGGTAGGTGGGATCGTGGCACAGACGTGGGTCCACGGTGTGGTGGTCGTCGAGGTTTGTCCCAGCCATGATGAGGTTGTCGTGCTCCAACAGGCCATCAACAATAAATGGGAGCAGCATCATGAGGACAGAGCAGGGCTCAATGCGGACGTGGCCGAGGCTTGGAGCACAACAGGGTTGATGTCGTGGCCGCTCCTAGTATGGCCGGTCGTGGCTCCTGCACGGCCGAGCAGCATCGTGGGTGCATGGTGCGAAGGAGGGGAGCCGAGCTGTGGTGGCTAGCTGCTCGTGCGTGCATGGCTATGGGTGAAGCACGACATGGACAATGATGTGGTGGAGTAGAGTAGCTCTGGTGGTGTCCTAGGCTTCGGGTGAGGTTGTGGCTGGGGAGGGTGACAGTGCTGCGGCTCCACAGGGAGGCGAGGAGCAAGGGTGCAGAGGAGATGGTGGCGCAGTGAGGACAACATCATGGTTGACCAGATAGAGTTCGAGTAGGGGAATGGCAAGGACAATGCGGCATGGTGTTGTGGCTGAGGTTGTCTATGGCTCCATGTCACAGTTCGGCTTGGGTGGCAAACCGGTGGTGCTAGAAACTAGAGGTGGATGAAGAGGAGCAGAGAGGGACAGGAATGGCGGCAATGGTGTAGGGGCAAGGAGAAGGGGCGAAGTGGTGGTTGTTGCTCTTAAGGCACGTTGTGGCTAGGCTTTCACGACGCGGACGGCCAGATGCCTTGGCGTCTGTACCCTTGTCCACATGGTAGGCATCGGGGCACAAACACCAAGGGGTGGCATGGACACATGGGGGGCTCGTGGGTGTGACTGGGCAGAGCCCTAGGAGCGGCACCTCGGAGGGTTGCGCTCTAGCTAGGGTTAGGAGGGTTGCCGTGGCTGCTGGGCCTTGCAAGCTGGATGGTGAGTTGGGACACTATGCTGCCGTGCTGAGTGAGGCGGGCCAGGGGAGAGAGGAGGAGGGGTGCTGGGCCGGTTGGTTGCATGGGCTAAAAGGAGGAGAAGAAAGGTAGGAGGGGAGTAGGCCGGCCTAAGCTAGACAGGAAGGGAGAGGAAAAAGGATTTGGCCCAAGGGAGAAATAGATGGTTTTCCACTTTTGGTTGAGCATAATGGAATGAGTACAAAAGGAGTTTGGAGAAAGTCAATTGAGATTGTAGATGAATTCAAAGAGGGGGTTTAAGAAGGGTTAATTGTGGAAAGAGATTTTCCCAATTATGATTAAAGGGAATTTTGGGATTAGAATTCAGGTACTTTTGAAAGGGAAGCCAAAAGGGATGGCAATGAATTCAAAGATAGTATTTGAAGGAGATCAAAAAGGATTTTGATATAGATTTAGAAGGAATTCACAAGGAGCTTTGCTATGGTTTTGTGCACTCCAAACCCTAAACTACACTCATCCCTAAACCGGCTCGAGAACTTCAGCACACTCCTACAAACAAATCTACATGTATGCAATGATTTGTTAGTGGGTTAGGATTGAGTTTGACCTAAAAGCTATATGCTTGACATGATCACATGATTTTTTTTAAAAAAGCTCGTATTTTTGGTTTACGTAAAAACCTAGGATGTTACAAGCATCATTTCGTGAGTACTTCTCATTTGTGTCTCAAATAGAACCAAAGAAGATAGATACAACTTTGAGAGATGTTGATTGGGTCAATGCTATGCATGAAGGGCTTAACAACTTCAAGAGAAATCAAGTACGAGAATTAGTTGAGAGGCCTAGTGATCATAATGTCATTGGTACTAGATGAGTCTTTTGCAACAAACAAGATCAAGATGATAGTAATAAGAAACAAATCAAGATTGGTAGCACAAGGCTATACTCAAGTTGATGGTCTTAACTTTGGTGAAACATATGCCCTAGTTGCAAGATTGGAAGCAATTAGGATCTTGTTGGCCTATGCTTGTGCACATAACATTAAGCTATACCAAATTGATGTAAAGAGTGCATTTCTCAATGGATACGTCAATGGACAAGTTTATGTTGAGCAACCTCCCGGTTTTGAAGATGATAAGAAACCCTACCATATTTATAAGCTAAGAAAGGCATTGTATGTTTTGAAGAAAGCACCTAGAGCATGGTATGAGAGATTGAGATATTTCTTACTCTCTAAAGGGTTCAAGATGGGCAAGGTTGACTTTGGGTTTTATCCCAAATTGATCCCTCATTACTTCAGCTATCTTATCGGCCCAATAAGCATCGGCATCTTGCCGATGAGGCGGTTGTGGATCTGGCGCCTGCTGATAAACCTTGATATGTCGCTGAGGCGCACGATCTGGATGGAACATGGGGTTGATAGTCTGACCACCAAACTGTTGACCAAGATTCATTGGCTGGTTGACCACCCCTTGATTCTGGAACCCAGGTTGGATCTGGCCTTGTTGAAACCCTATAGCCTGATGATTCTGTTGAGGCATCTGTGGAAAGACTTGCTGCCCTGTCCATCCATTGTTGGCATTCGTCGGCATAAACCCTGCCGATGACTGGAAATTGGGCATCATCATCGAGTTGACATACCCTGGCTGAGTCATAAACCTCTGTTGCGTCGGCATTGAATCTGCTGATGCGTTAGGCATCTGGAATGTTGGAGCTTGAGAATGCCAGTGTAAGGTCTTGCAGTAGTAGTTGTAGTATACTGGGGACTCTGATTCATCGGCATATTCATCTGGAATGTTGGAGCTTGAGAATGCAGTGTAAGCTCCTTGCCTCTCGTATCAGCCGTCTGAGATGTGCCGGGTGTCTTCAACATGAACTCTGGGGGCATACCGAAACCCCACTAGTTAGGAGGAACAGATCCCGACATTGCCAATGCCAATAAATCTGTGGCCAGCTTGATTGACTCTTCTGATGTCGATGGATTGGTTGTCATCGGTGTGGTCTGCGCATTAGTGACTCCCAACGTACTTGGAGGAACGGCAGTTTCTGTGCCCACAGCGGCTGTAGCAGCCGATGGAGCTGTAACTACTGGTGATCCTGGCTGATGATAGACAGGGCCGGCAGCGCTTCCTTCTGGATCACCTCACCACTCCTGTTGATATTGAAGGATTTCAAACATTGCTGTTTGTAGTCCTCCATGGCATTTGCAATATCTTGTTTCTGCTCATCTCTGAGATTGGCTTCCGTCAGGGGGATGACGTTCTCCAAGTCGAACTCAGAAGTCCCCATGTCGATCTTGATCTTGAATCTAGGTCCCACCGGGCGTGCCAAAAGATGTGTTGGTGCAAAAGTGGATCTGCAAACACAAAGGGCTAATACCCGATTCAAACGTTAAGGCGTGCCAGCCGATTTGACCTTACTATCGACAAAGGTGATAACTCGACCACTTTGGTCCTGACAACAGCGATGTGCCCGGATGTCACGGCCAAGAGGTGATCACGCGGAACTCGAGAATACGCCGAGCTTAAGTCGATGGATCCTTAAGAACTCGTAGTAAAAAGGAAAATATGACGAAGTCGTCGATAAAGTAGATGCTGGTATATGAGTAAAAACTTGTGTTTGATTGATTGATAGATGTTTCATTACAAGGCCCTAGGGTCTACATTTATACCCTGCTCAAAGAGTTACAATCAGACACGACTAGGACTCGAATTTCAAATTAAACAGAATCTGTATACAAAACGAATTTAAATAACTAAGGAAAACATAAAACCACCACTTCGTAATCGACCGAAACACCGCCACAGATCAATCGGCAACCTCCATGCTTCCCTTCAGAGTCATCGGCAGTCTTCCTGCTATAGCCATCGGCAAACACCAATATTAATCATCGGCAAGAACACGTCACCACCTCTGGACTTAGTCATATTCAATCGTCTCTTCATCGGCAACTATCCTCATCGGCAACTCTTCTGTAGGTTAGTTACCGTTGCTCCTCCTGCCGATCTATACTCTACTGGTCTCTGGGTACGTGTCCAAAAACGGTGTCAACACATGCCCCCCAATTTCGGAGTATGAAATCATTAATGCTCCGAAATTCTCTGCAGTAATGATGCCTTTCCGCAATTAATCCTCCCAATTTGGTAACCGACCATTTAAATCTAAACAACCTTGGCCCAATTCTCCTGCAGGTTCCTCGAATTCCTCAACCTTTCGAACTGGATCTCTCCACTTTATGCGCTCATCGGCAATATTACCGTTAGAGAGAACTGCCGATGAACCGACCAAGAAATCCCGCACAGTGAAATATCTCCAGATTATGACCGCTTTCTGTCAAATCACCTACGCAATCCCTTGATTACCGTGCGAACAGTTACCATATCCACCTGAGTATCCTCGGATTTCACGGATATTGCGTGGAGATAAGTCAAAATTGCCCTTGCCTGTTTTGTCCTATAAATACTTCCTTCTCGGGGACTCCTTCTCCATCGCATCATTCTACAGCCCCAACACTGCTTTCCTGGCGGCGGCACTGTTTGAGAGCTCCAAGAACTCCAACAAGAACTTCCTCCAACAACTCCCAAGTTTTCAATCTTCTTCCCTACGAGGAGATGGCCATCAACTTCATCATCCCTGAGGTTAGCGTACCGCTCTTCTTCCCATACTTTTATTGTACCCCTGTTCATCCACAATCTGTCTTACCGAATCCCTTTTCTTTTTGTTCTTCTTTTCAAAAATTTCTAGGATTTGGCCGATAAGATCGTTATTCCTACCGATCAGCCCCATCTCCAATGTCTTGGTCCTCTAGGAAACTTGGATCCCACCGATCTTATAAACACAGAGACAAACAAAATCCCTTTTAGAGCCGAGAATTTTTCTTTAGATCTATGGAAAGATGCTTTCCGGTCCTGGCCCAGTCCTACCAAAGGATGGAAAGATTGGTTCCTGAGAGTCAGTAACTCAAATGAGGTTCAATGGGGTGAACGGAAGCTAGATCAGTGCATTAGATTGTCCCTTGCCGATATGGAGAGAAATGAATCACTGCTGATCGCTGCTTCATATTTTTGGTCAGACACCCTTAATGCTTTTGTGTTTGGCCATGGCCCTGCTTCTCCCACACTTGCCGATGTGCTTATGCTCACCGGCTTAGATATATCCTCTGCCGATACCACCCACCTGTTTGACACCAAACCCAGCGCTAAGGTGGAAACTCGTTCTATCGGCGGTTGGTCAGGGTATATTCAGAAGTACCGAAGAACAGGCCCTGCTAATGTGGAGGAAGAGACCACCTTTCTGAACATGAGGCTGGATAAATTCGTTTTCTATGGTCGATCGGCAGGACCAACTTCGGTTTACCTATCGGCAGCAGAAAGATTAGCCAATGGCGGCCGATTTCCTCTCGGCCGATACTTACTAGGTTCGGCCTATCACCTCCTCCACCAGGTAGCCTAGAAACTACTGCTTGGTCAACCCATCGGCAACTTGGGGGGCCCCTGGTGGTACATCAACATGTGGCTTAATCTCCACATGCACAAGCGCCTTGAGTTCGACCTCTTTGCACAGCGTTTCCCCAGGGATATAGCCGAGGATCATGAACTGGGTGAAGAGGAATCGGCAACTCATTCCCCTCTGAATTTTGGCGAATCTGCCATAGTTTTACCTGGTACAGGTGGCAACGCAGACCAGGTTAGCCGATTCTTCCAAACTCTGTATGAGGGTTTGACCTGGGAACAGCGGGCATGGATGCCCTATGAAGACCCAGACACCAGATTCCCTCTGACTTTCCACCCCTTCAATGATGCTCTCAACAAGGACCATGAGGTGATGATGGCAATTATCACTCCCAGAGCTATACCGGTGAATTTCTTCGGCAGTGGGAAAGCTTCAAATCTGACTTATGAGTTCTACAACCCATCGGCACTAGCTCGTCAACTGGCTTTCGGCCAACTGCCGATTGCACTTTGTTACGCCGATGTGATAAAGCCAAGGGAGATTATCACCAGCCATCTGGAATGGATGAGGGTAGCCCAACTCCCACCAAACGCCGATACAGATGTTGATTTATTGGTTTGGATCCCAGCTCTCTTCATCACTCAGGCATACAAACAGTGGTGGGAAGAATGGAAAGAGCACCTGTTCTGCAGATCGGCTCTTTACATACCGTGGCATGATCGACCCTCAATACAAAGTCCCCGATAACACTGTAAGTACTCCTGAGCCGACCTCAATCCTTTCATTTTCACTTTCCATTGGTATCTTACTTCCTTGTTATATGCAGGTCGATGACACACCCCCATTGGTCAGCAGGAGCGGTAAGCCGATTAAGCTTCTTCCGTCGGGCCCGATCTCTTTGATCGGCAACAATGCTCCAACTCTGGCTGCTATAATGCATCGGGGTGTACGCCTCAAGAAAGTTACTACCAAATGAACAAGAACATCTCCATCGGTAGCTGCCACTACCCTAGCACAAGCCTTCAAGGTAAATTCACAAGTGCTTCAACTTATAACGATTCCATTCCTATACTTATTACACCTGTACTTATAAACTTCTCGCTTGTTGTATCAGCACACCGGTACATCGGCAAAGACCAAAAGTGTGACTGCCGATGCCCCCCAGTCTAGTCAACCGAAGAGAAAAGGTTCCAAGAGTACCAGATTGCAATCAAAGCGCCAGAGAACAGCAACGCCTTCTCCTCCCCCAGTATCTCCGATCCCGGTAGAATCATCCCCTTCTTCTCCAGAAGCCCAGACACAGCGGATGCCATCTCCTTCTCAGCCACAAGAAGAACCCCAAATAGAAGAGCTCCAGCCAGGGGAACCTCAGCCAGAGGAAACACCGGCTGTTGTACACGAGCAGACCGCCAACCCAACTAACCTAATCATAGCATCGGTAGTCTCCTCGATTCAGACAAGCACTGCACCCCCTCAAGGTAACATACTTTCCATTTATTGTCGATGAACATATTTTTCCATTTTGTTAACCACTTTTGTCAATCTTTCAGCTGACATAGTTTCATCGGCAACTCCAGCCGATCAGCCCGTGATTCCATCGGCTTCAACTAGTCAGAGGCAAGAGATAGCTCTGAAGCAAGTAAGTTACCCAATCTTTATCTTTATTGTTATTGGTACTTGATCACAAAATAACTTATTCGGTCTCCTTGAACGAGATTCCCCTGACAGCCTATTTTCCTTTGCCATCGAGATCTCTGAAGATGAAGGTGAGGAAGCAAGTTCTTCTCGGGCAGTCGGAATCTCATCGGCAGAGATCAGAACAAAGTTGGCAGATCTGTCAGCCCTTCTCCATCAAGACACAACGCAATTGGTCGATGACTCTGATCCGGCTAAAGCTCTATTCAGGGCTCTCAGAGGTCAAATCCCAGCCGATGCCGAGGAAGTTCTTTTTCAGGCTGCACACTTAGAGAGTCGTCAGCTGCAGTATCAAAAGGCTGCCTAGCGTCTTGCCGATAGAGCTGCTCACACTCAGCCCTCTGAGGAGATGATGAAAGTGAAGCTCCTTGCCGATGAGAAGCATAAGAGCATCGGCATTCTGAAATCCTCAGGAGACGAACTGAAGCAAAAGATCTCTGATCTATCGGCGAGAAGGGAAGCTCTATTGGCTGAACTCAAACAAGTGGAAGAAGCTCTGTCTCAAGCTCAACAGGAAGAAAGCCAACTGCCTGAAGCAATCCAGACTCTCGAACAAGAGCGAAACATCCAGGCCCGTAAAGCACTTCAGATGAAGAAGAAACTGAAGCCAGTGGAAGGTTCTGCCGATGATGATGTGAAGGAGATAGAAGAAGCCAACCAGATCCGTCTACGCGCCATATCGACGATCCAGGTGCTGTTGAACATGTGAACTCTTCATCAGCGGCGTTCTTTGCTTCTCTCTTCTAATCATTTTGGTCCAGCCGATAGGACTGTTATCGGCATCCTTTTAAAACATCAAGCCCGGCCCCAGATACACTTTTAATTCAGCCGATAAGAATGTTATCGGCACTTAAACTTTCATGCATCAAGCCATATGCTGGGGTAATATCTCTTTAAATATTTGCCGTTCAATGCTCTAGGAAATTCAACTCCTTCGAGAGTTTCCAAGATATAGGCGTTGCCAGGAGCAGATCGATTTATCCGATAGGGACCTTCCCAATTAGGAGACCACTTCCCAAATTTTGAACTTTTAGTCCCGATCGGTAAGATTAGTTTCCATACTAAATCTCCATCGGCAAACTCTTTAGCCTTTACCTTCTTATCATACCATCTGGCAACTCTTTTCTTATTTTCTTCGATACTTATCAAAGCTCTTAGCCGATGCCCCGCTAAATCATTGAATTCGTCTGTCATCAAAGCAGCATAATCATCGGTAGCTAATTGATCTTGAAAAGATAATCGCCTAGACTCAGTCTTAATTTCCCAAGGTAGCTCTGCATCATGTCCATACACCAACTGATAAGGTGAAACTTTGGTCGATCCATGACAAGCCATCCGATACGACCATAAGGCCTCATTTAACAACGTATGCCACCTCCTAGGATTTTCTTCAACCTTCCGTTTAATAAGTTTGATAATCCCTTTGTTAGACGCTTCAGCCTACCCATTAGCTTGAGCATAATAAGGAGAAGAATTTAATACTTTAATTCCCATACCGATTGCAAATTCATCAAACTCTCCTGATGTAAACATAGTACCCTGATCGGTAGTAATTGTTTGAGGAATTCCAAATCGGTAAATAATATGCTCTTTCAAAAAATCAATCATATTGGCCGATGTGACTTTCTTCAAAGTGATAGCCTCAACCCACTTGGTGAAATAATCAGTGGCAACCAAGATAAACTTATGTCCTTTGCTTGAAGGTGGATAAATCTGGCCGATTAAGTCAATACCCACCCCCGGAATGGCCAGGGTTTAATAATAGGATTAATGGCCGATGCAGGTGCTCTTTGAACATTGCCAAATTTCTAACACCCTTGACACCCTTTGAAATACTTGAAACAATCATCAAGTATAGTCGGCCAATAATATCCATTTCTCCTGATCATCCACTTCATCTTAAATGCCGACTGATGTGCTCCACACACTCCTTCATGGATCTCTCCCATCAAACTTTTAGCCTCATCATCACCTAAACACTTGAGAAGAACTCCATCAATCGTTCGATAATACAGCTCATTTTCAAGGAACACATACTTGGTGGCTTGAAACCGAACACGCCTCTCAACTTTCTTGGATGGATCTTTCAAATAATCAACGATTTCTTTTCTCCAATCATCGGCACTGATTGCCGATATTGTGTTTAACATGGGCTGATATCCCGAGGCATGCTGAGCCAACCGATTGGCCTCTTCATTATGTAATCAAGGAACATGCTCTAACTGGAAATCCTTGAATTCCTTTAACAGTTGCATACTTCTTAAAACCTCACTTCGGCATTCATAACTTCCAGCTAAATGATTTATAACCAGCATAGAATCTTCGAAGACTTCAACAACGTCAGCATGAGCATCTCTCAACAATTCCAACCCCTTTATCAAAGCTTGATACTCGGCTTGATTATTCGTCGATGTGGCAACAATCGGCAGGGAGAACTCATATTTCCTTCCCCGAGGGGAAATTAACACTATGCCGATTCCCGCCCCCCGGTCACATGTGGATCCATCAAAGAAGAGCGTCCAAGGTACAATTTCCAAAGTCTCCACTGTACCACAATGTTGAGTCATAAAATTGGCCATAACCTGTCCTTTGACCGCTTTAGCCAATTCGTAACGCAGATCGAATTCCGATAGTGCCAAAATCCACTTACCGATCCTGCCACTCATAATCGGCATAGACAGCATATATCAGACCACATCATCTGGTCTCAGCATCAATCAACCTTCTGCTTAAATAGTAAATTATACGCTCCTTCCCTTCAAATTCTTGAATTAAAGCTGAACCGATGACCATCCCATCGATAGATAAATACAATCTGAAGGGCTTTCCTTGCTGAGGTGGAATCAGAACTGGAGGATTTATCAAGTAATTCTTGATTTCATCTAAAGCTAACTGTTGTTCTTTCCCCCATATAAATTCCTGATCGGCTTTCAACTTAAGTAAGGGACTGAAAGCACGAATTTTACCAGACAAGTTGGATATAAATCTCGTGATAAAATTTACCTTGCCGATCAAGGACTGGAGCTCAGTTTTGTTGGTAGGAGCAACTATTTTATTGATAGCATCGATGGATCTCCTACTAATTTCAATCCCCCTTTGATGCACCATGAAACCAAGGAATTGTCCTACCGATACACCAAATGCACACTTATTAGGGTTCATCTTCAAACCATGCTTCCTTGTGCATTCCAACACCTTTCGCAAATCGGCAAGATGTATTGTGAAATCTCCAGACTTAACCACTACATCATCAATATAAATTTCCACCAGCTTGCCGATGAACTCATGAAAAATAAAATTCATGGCCCTTTGATAGGTAGCACCAGCATTTTTCAAGCCAAAGGTCATGACTATCCATTCAAACAACCCAACATGACCAAGACATCTAAATGCAGTTTTTGGAATATCTTCTTCAGCCATGAATATCTGATTGTACCCTGCATTGCCATCCATAAAGCTGATGATCCGATGTCCAGCCGCAGCATCAACCAGTAGATCGGCAACTGGCATTGGGTAACCATCCATCGGTGTAGCTTTGTTAAGATTCCTGAATTCAATGCAAACCCGAAACTTCCCATTTTTCTTGTAGACTGGAACAACATTGAAAATCCACTCGGCATACCGACATTGCCGAATAAATTTAGCTTCGATAAGTTTGGTTATCTCGGCCTTGATATCAGGAAGAATATTAGGATTACATCGACGAGCTGGCTGCTGATGTGGCCGAAATCCAGACTTGATGGGTAACCGATGTTCAACAATTGATCGGTCTAAACCAGGCATCTCAGTATAATCCCAAGCAAAGCAATCTTTATATTCCTTTAACAGATCGGTTAACTGCTGCTTACACTCAGAATTTAACTTAGCACTAATAAAAGTAGGTCTAGGTTTATCACTACTATCTATATCTACCTCCACTAAATCATCGGCCGATGTGAATCCCTAGCCTAATTTTCCATCATCGGCGAACCTATCCATTAAAACTCCTCATCAGAACCGACTGCTTGGATCGGTGAAATTTCATAATCGGTAACTTTGAGGAAATCTTTCTCCCAAATCTCTCCCGACATGCACCTAGTCTTTTCATAAGTGTCCGCCTCTGCCGATGCAACAACATAGGAAGAATCTCCCGGGACAATCTCAATCTTGTCACCTACCCACTGGACCAAGCATTGGTGCATTGTTGATGGGATGCAACAATTAGCATGAATCCAGTCTCTCCCTAGCAGCAGATTATAAGCACCTTTTCCACTGATCACAAAGAAAGTTGTCGGCAAGGTTTTGCTGCCGATGGTCAACTCGACACAGATTGCCCCCTTAACCGGAGACACATTTCCTTCAAAGTCTTTTAGCATCATATCGGTCTTAGTCAGATCCTGATCTCCCTTTCCAAGTTTCCGATAGACTGCATATGGCATGATGTTGATAGCAGCTCCACCATCAATTAAAATCTTGGTCATCGGCTGACCATAAACTCTTCCCTTGACAAAGAGGGCTTTAAGATGCTGCCTTTCATTGTTGGCAGGCTTTTCAAAGATAGCCGTCATCGGATCCAGAGCTAACTGAGCTATCTGGTTGGAAAGCTCCAACTCCTCGTCATCACTGGATGGCGCAAGGAATTCCATCAGCAACATAAATACCATGTTGACATCTGCCAATGGCCCTTTCCCTTTAGGATCTGGTTGTTGCCGATCCCCAGACTGGTCAGAGTTCTCGCCCTTGCTTAGCTCTTCTCGCCTTTCACACTGCAGTCTCCTTTTCTGTGTCTTAGTTAATCCCTCTGGACACCATGGGGGAAGTGGTGACTGCCTTACCGATGGACGACGATGTTCCCTTGACTCCATCTGATGAGTATTAGCATCCCTTCAAAATATGAACTCATCGGGAACTCACACATTTGCCATCTCTTCAAGCTCTTCCTGATTCCTAGGAAAATATCGAACATGATCACCAATCCTATTATGTACACTAAGTCTGCCCCCAGCCGATCATAAACCGACGCTCTCCCTCTAATCGACCCATTAAATCGCCGATCATCTTCCCGATAGCGCCGATCGGTTCTGTCATATCGATCATAACCATTGCACTCAGGGCAATCTCTAACAGTGGGTAATTTAATGTTCTCCTCCTAGCAATGGATAAAGAACGAGCAGTTCCAGTGATCTTTGTGCCGATTCCACTCCTGTCGGCGTCTTTCTTCTTCCCGATGATAATCTTCCTGCTGGCGCCGATACCGATCTTCATGTTGCTGCCAAGTCTCCCGTGGTCTTCTATGAGTTATCACAATACTGGATCGGGGAGGCCTTCCTGAGTTAGTTCCCTCCTGGATCAAACCCTTTCCTTTAGCATCGGCAGCAGTAATCAGATGTTGAGGATCCACCGATGCACTTCTTTCAGCTGCTTCTGACGTCAATACCTTGGTTTTCCCCTTAGCATCCAACATATTTGTTGGGAAAGGATGTTGATCAATCTTCATCGTCTTCTGAGCTTTAGAACTATCAAACTTTATTCTCTCAGATTCTATAGCCGATTGCAGCTGTTGCCTGAAAACTTTGCATTCATTGGTGCTGTGAGAAGTTGCATTGTGCCACTTGCAATATTTCATCTTCTTCAACTCCTCAACCAATGGAATCACATGGTTAGGTGACAACTTGATTTGACCTTCCTAAAGTAGAAAGTCGAATATCCTATCGGCTTTAGTGATATCAAATGCGAACTTCTCCAGCTCTTTATGCCTGAAAGGGCAAGACATTGGCTTCTTGTTTTTTACCCACTCTACCAAACTGATGACTGGCTCCTCATCAGAATCCGAGCTTGTTGCTTCATCAACAAATGACACCTTTTTGTTCCATGCTCTCTTGGGCTCAAAAGGTCTGATATACTGATCAAAAATTCTCTGCACCAAATGACTTAAGCTTTCGAACTCTTGAGAGGCATACTTATCCCTAACATGCGGCAACAAACCTTGGAAAGCCAAATCGGCTAGTTGCCGATCGTCCAAAACCAGACTATAGCATTTGTTCTTGACTTCCCGCAATCTCTGCACAAAACTTTCAACCGATTCATCATTACGTTGCTTCAATTTGACCAAATCAGTAATCTTCTTCTCATGAACTCCAGAAAAGAAGTATTTGTGGAATTGTTTCTCCAGATCGGCCCAAGTAATCACTGAGTTAGGAGGTAACAAAATAAACCAAGTGAAAGCCGATCCAGATAAAGATGATGAGAACAAGCGAACCCTCAACTCATCTCTGTTAGCAGCTTCTCCACATTGGATGATGAACCTGTTGACATGCTCCATAGTTGACGTATCATCTTGTCTAGAAAACTTAGTAAAATCCGGTACCTTGTACCGATTTGGAAGTGGGATTAAATCATATGAAGGATGATACGGTGTCCGATAAGAGTAAGTGTTGACTTTGGGTTTTATCCTAAATTGATCCCTCATTACTTCAGCTATCTTATCGGCCCAATAAGCATCGGTATCTTGCCGATGAAGCGGTTGCGGATCTGGCACCTGCTGATAAAGCTCGATGTGTCGCTGAGGTGCACGATCTGGATGGAACATGGGGTTGACAGTCTGACCACCAAACTGTTGACCAAGATTCATTGGCTGGTTGACCACCCCTTGATTCTGGAACCCAGGTTGGATCTGGCCTTGTCGAAACCGTGTAGCCTGATGATTCTGTTGAGGCATCCGTGGAAAGACTTGCTGCCCTGTCCATCCATTGTTGGCATTCATCGGCATAAACCCTACCGATGACTGGAAATTGGGCATCATCATCGAGTTGACATACCCTGGCTGAGTCATAAACCTCTGTTGTGTCGGCATTGAATCTGCCGATGCGTTAGGCATCTGGAATGTTGGAGCTTGAGAATTCCCAGTGTAAGGTCTTGCAGTAGTAGTTGTAGTATACTGGGGACTCTGATTCATCGGCATATTTAGAGGTGCCAATGCCATAGGAGCCTTGCCTCTCGTATCAGCCGTCTGAGATGTGCCGGGTGTCTTCAATATGAACTCTGGGGGCATACCGAAACCCACCAGTTAGGAGGAATAGATCCCGACATTGCCGATGCCAATAAATCTGTGGCCAGCTTGATCGACTCTTTTGATGGCGATGGATTGGTTGTCATCGGTGTGGTCGGCGCATTAGTGACTCCCAACGTACTTGGAGGAACGGCAGTTTCTGTGCCCACAGCGGCTGTAGCAGCCGATGGAGCTGTAACTACTGGTGATCCCGGCTGATGATAGACAGGGCCCACATAATTTGGTGGCAATTGTCCTTCTTTGAAAGTTCTAGCCATGGCATTGAAAACCGTATTGGACAGCACACCAGCTTGATTGATCAAGGCACGGTTAATAGCACTATCAACCATGTCTTGGAGTTTACCAGGATTGGCTTCGAAACTAACCCGCCGAGGAGTCGGCAGCGCTTCCTTCTGGATCACCTCACCACTCCTGTTGATACTGAAGGATTTCAAACATTGCTGTTTGTAGTCCTCCATGGCTTTTGCAATAGCTTGTTTCTGCTCATCTCTGAGATTGGCTTCCGTCACGGGGATGACGTTCTCCAAGTCGAACTCAGAAGTTGCCATGTCGATCTTGATCTTGAATCTAGGTCCCACCAGGCATGCCAAAAGATGTGTTGGTGCAAAAGTGGATCTGCAAACACAAAGGGCTAATACCCGATTCAAACGTTAAGGCGTGTCAGCCGATTTGACCTTACTATCGGCAAAGGTGATAACTCGACCACTTTGGTCCTGACAACAGCGATGCGCCCGGATGTCACGGCCAAGAGGTGATCACGCGGAACTCGAGAATACGCCGAGCTTAAGTCGACGGATCCTTAACTCGTAGTAAAAAGGAAAATATGATGAAGTCGTCGAAAAAGTAGATGCTGGTATATGAGTAAAAACTTGTGTTTGATTGATTGATAGATGTTTCATTACAAGACCCTAGGGTCTACATTTATACCCTGCTCAAAGAGTTACAATCAGACACGACTAGGACTCGAATTCCAAATTAAACAGAATCCGTATACAAAACGAATTTAAATAGTAAGGAAAACATAAAACCACCACTTCGTAATCGACCGGAACACCGCCACAGATCATTCGGCAACCTCCACGCTTCCCTTCAGAGTCATCGGCAGTCTTCCTGCTATAGCCATCGGCAAACACCAATATTAATCATTGGCAAGAACACGTCACCACCTATGGACTTAGTCATATTCAATAGTCTCTTCATCGGCAACTATCCTCATCGGCAACTCTTCTGCAGGTTAGTTACCGTTGCTCCTCCTGCCGATCTATACTCTACTGGTCTCTGGGTACATGTCCAAAAACGGTGTCAACAGAGCTTAAAATTTAAACACTTGCAACAAACCTTAATAAACAACAATCATTAAGCAATAGATCTCGACATGACCTTCGACGAATCGAGATGCATCGGTTGATTTCGACCTTCGGTTTGCTTGTAAGTATTGTCATGGTTCATATTTATTTTATCACAGCTGCATCATCCAAACTCATGTTAAGCTTGATTTGAACTAGTTATCAACCTAGATCTTATTTGTAAGGTTGCATTATTTTAATCTCTTACAAAGATCGATTTAAGTTAGTTATCGGCTCTATTAAATTGGCATTTAGTAGATTCAATAAGTTACCAATATTGTTTAAAGCTTAATATTTTATTTATTATAACAATATTCTGCCCAATCACGATTTGACGGATTGATTTGAGCTTAAAATTTAAATGTTTGCAACAAACCTTAATAAACAACAATCATTAAGCAAATTTGAGGTAATCAATCTATCGATCTTGATTGTTACATGTTGTGCATTTGTGATATTTTTTTATCATGATTAATTTGGTAATTAACACCGAATTTACTTATAGTAAAGTAAATAGATCTTGTTCGTGCTTCATAGACCCTGTATCGGCCAAATAGCCGATCCAGTTAAGCTTCAACGAATAGCGCACGTGTGTAAATCCGATTACGACATTAAATGAACTAGTAACTTGTGTTGAGTTTATTGAAGTCCGCTGGCTTTTAGACCAGGTTAATATAAATTTAATACATTTATGAAAGTAATTTATTAAGACCGCATGCCTTCAGACTAGTTTTAATAAGTTATTGTTTATTTAACGAATAAAAGGATAAATACATGTAAACTATCTATTGCACACATGTAGCATATCGACTAAATAGTCGATCCGATTAAATTCGCTCATAAATTGTTCGGTCATATTCAAGAACAGCTTCAACGAATGAATAATAAATGTCATAATGCATCATCATTGTTAGGAGTTGACTTTCTAATCAATTTCCTTTGATCAACGACTATTTCAAGCCATATATTCTAGAACTGTCTCGCAGCAACCGGTAAGTTCTATAATTTGACATTTATTTTTCTTCCTTGTCAATTTCAGGTCAAATTGACTAGCACGCCTCGGATTTGAGTCACCAAGCTAAGCTCATGCGTTGAGGCTTAGGAGGTTTAGAACTCTAGATTCTACACACCCTCTGAGAGCCACCGAGATTGTTGAATAAGGAACTACTTTTTGCACCAATACATCTTTTGGCAGGCTCGGTGGGACAACAATCAGTAACATAAAGAATGATAACATGCTCAACGTTACCCTAGATGAGCTCCCTGATCAACTAAAGGAACTGGTTACTACTACTATTAATCAGTATTAGGAGAAGTATCTGCTTTCTTTTAGTAAGAACAGGGATAAGAAGGTGATTCAGAAGACTATTTTCCCAAGAGTAATTTTGGAAGGAGAGCATGACCCTAGTGTTCAAATTCAGCCTAATGCTATGTATGAAACTATCAGCAAAGCCATAGCATCAACCTTGGCTAATCATAATGAAATGTTCTTGAATGGCATCACTAATGATATTAAAGAAGCTTTTAGTCTGGATATACAGAACAGAGGTCCAACATACTCCATTCCTACTGGAAATAGACATACATTTGTCAGACAAACATCATGAGATCAGGCATCTAGAGAGCCATTAGCTGGAAGTCAACGTTTCAATGGAGGTAACACTATTCAACAATCAGTGCAACAGCCGATGATAGACAATAACAATGGTCATTCGACTACAAGAATTACTCCTCAAAGCAGAAGACTTGCTAGGGATTTCAATGCTCCACCATATGAAGGGAGAGTAGCACCTTAAGTACCCCTGGCTATCATTGTGTTTTTGAACACTATACTCTGAATGCCTATGAGAATCCTAGATATTGGCTTAATGCTCAAAGTATGCAAAATAATGGTTATCTAGATCCAAACAATATGAACTAGTAGGGAGCATAGTTTCAAGTGGATCAGCTGATGAATCAGGTGACTAATATGGTTCAATGATAGTTTGGTTTAAAACCCAAGAATACTATAGTCTCATAGAGGAAACCATGTCCAGCATGGTATGATATGTGTTGTTACCAGATATAGACTGCCTGATTTTGTCAAGTTCACTGGAACAGGCTCAACATCGACTATGAAGCATGTTAGTTAGTATTTGGCCCAACTTGGGGAAATTGCTGATGAGCCTGCATTTAAAGTGAGATTCTTTCCTCTCTCTCTCTCTGTCTGGACCAGCATTCTCGTGGTTTGCATCTCTACCACATGATTCCATTGTTGGATGTGAAGACCTAGAGAACAAGTTCCATCAGTACTTTGATTCAGGAGTCATGGAAAAAGGGATTGTAGATTTAGTTGATGTGAGACAAGGAAGCAATGAAATTGGACTTCATTATCTTCAGAGGTTCAAAGAAGTCAGGAATCAATGCTATACCCTAACACTTTTAGAGGCTAAGTTGGTTAGCATTGTGATTTGAGGGCTAATACCAGCTATTAAAGAAAAGATTGAGTTTGATTGACCCAATTTAGATGCTTTGGGGAGAAAAATATCTAGCATAGAGGCAAAATTTAGATATACACATTTCAATAAGCATCATAAGGTGGGAAATGTTGGCTTTCTGATTCATGTGCCTTTGAAGAGGTAGTTGATGACAGTGATAGAGAAATTGAGAGTGATGAAGTGGCTGCTGTAGATTGGGTTTGGAAGTATTCTGAATATATTCCATGGGCCAAAGATAAATCTACAGAAAAAGAAGGAAAGAAATTTAACTTTGACATCACTAAAGCTGACAAAATCTTTGATTATTTGTTAGAGAAGGGGCAGATCAAGCTGATAGGGAATCATAGGATACCTTTAGCTGAAGAGCTCAAGAAGAAAAGGTACTGCAAATATCATAATTCTAGTACCCATAATACCAATGATTGCAAGGTTTTCAGGGATATTATCTAGTGTTGATGCAAAAGTGGATTTGCAAACACAATGGCTAATACCCGATTCAACATTAAGGCGTGCCAGCCAATTTGACCTTACAACCGACAAAGGTGATAACTCGAATACTTTGGTCCCGACAACAGCGATGCGCCCGGATGCCACGACCAAGAGTTATTCACGCGGAACTTGAGAACTTGCCGAGTTTGACTCGATGAATTCCTAAGAACTCGTAAGTAAAAAGAAAATGTATAAGTTGACGAAGTCGTCGAAAGTAGATGCGAAAATAGATGTAAAAACTTTGTGTATGATCGATTGGATTGTCTCTTACATCGCTACTAGGTGTACATTTATACCGTGTCTTAAAGAGTTACAATCAGGTACGACTAGGATTCTAATTCCAAACTAAACGGAATCCGTATACAAAACAAACTCTAATAATTATGGAAAACATTAATTTATCTATCCTAGGCGATCGGCACACCATCATCATCTTCCCGACGATTCCTATGCACTTCCTCCACTATCATCAGCAAATCATCCTCCATCGGCATCGGCAACCATTATATCAGCCATCGACATAGATCAACTATCA